>NW_027460826.1:0-165147 GCF_050947875.1 Dermacentor variabilis
CGTTTGGTAGAAATCCACGCGCGCGTTCTGCCAAAAGCACCATTTGCATGCATATCGTGTGGTTTTGCAGAAAACTGCGTCCGCGTCTACCAAAAGATGCATGCGCATGCTTAAAACGCGTTTTGGGCACAAATCCATGTGCGGGTGCTAAAAAGAGCAGCATCGGCATGCTTTTCACGTCGTTTGTAGAAATCCACACGCGCGTTCTGCCAAAAGCACCATTTGCATGCCTATTGTGTGGTTTTGCAGAAAACTGCGTCCGCGTCTACCAAAAGATGCATGCGCATGCTTAAAACGCGCTTTGCACAAATCCATGTGCGGATGTTAAAAAGAGCAGCATCGGCATGCTTTTCACGTCGTTTGGTAGAAATCCACGCGCGGCGTTCTGCCAAAAGCACCATTTGCATGCATATCGTGTGGTTTTGCAGAAAACTGCGTCCGCGTCTTCAAAAGATGCATGCGCATGCTTAAAAACGCGCTTTGGCACAAATCCATGTGCGGATGTTAAAAAGAGCAGCATCGGCATGCTTTTCACGTTGTTTGGTAGAAATCCACGCGCGCGTTCTGCAAAAGCACCATTTGCATGCCTATCGTGTGGTTTTGCAGAAAACTGCGTCCGCGTCTACCAAAAGATGCATGCGCAATGCTTAAAACGCGCTTTGGCACAAATCCATGTGCGGATGCTAAAAAGAGCAGCATCGGCATGCTTTTCACGTCGTTTGGTAGAAATCCACGCGCGCGTTCTGCCAAAAGCACCATTTGCATGCCTATCGTGTGGTTTTTGCAGAAAACTGCGTCCGCGTCTACCAAAAGATGCATGCGCATGCTAAAAACGCGTTTTTGGCACAAATCCATGTGCGGATGTTAAAAAGAGCAGCAATCGGCATGCTTTTCACGTCGTTTGGTAGAAATCACGCGCGCGTTCTGCCAAAAGCACCATTTGCATGCATATCGTGTGGTTTTGCAGAAAACTGCGTCCGCGTCTACAAAAGATGCATGCGCATGCATAAAACGCGTTTTGGCACAAATCCATGTGCGGGTGCTAAAAAGAGCAGCATCGGCATGCTTTTCACGTCGTTTGGTATAAATCCACGCGCGCGTTCTGCCAAAAGCACCATTTGCATGCTATCGTGTGGTTTTGCAGAAAACTGCGTCCGCGTCTACGAAAAGATGCATGCGCATGCTTAAAACGCGTTTTGGCACAAATCCATGTGCGGGTGCTAAAAAGAGCAGCATCGGCATGCTTTCACGTCGTTTGGTAGAAAATCCACGCGCGCGTTCTGCCAAAAGCACGATTTGCATGCATATCGTGTGGTTTTGCAGAAAACTGCGTCCGCGTCTACCAAAAGATGCATGCGCATGCTAAAAACGCGTTTTGCACAAATCCATGTGCGGATGTTAAAAAGAGCAGCATCGGCATGCTTTTCACGTCGTTTGGTAGAAATCACGCGCGCGTTCTGCCAAAAGCACCATTTGCATGCATATCGTGTGGTTTTGCAGAAAACTGCGTCCGCGTCTTACCAAAAGATGCATGCGCATGCTTAAAACGCGTTTTGGCACAAATCCATGTGCGGGTGCTAAAAAGAGCAGCATCGGCATGCTTTTCACGTCGTTTGGTAGAAATCCACACGCGCGTTCTGCCAAAAGCACCATTTGCATGCCTATTGTGTGGTTTTGCAGAAAACTGCGTCCGCGTCTACCAAAGATGCAATGCGCATGCTAAAAACGCGTTTTGGCACAAATCCATGTGCGGATGTTAAAAGAGCAGCATCGGCATGCTTTCCACGTCGTTTGGTAGAAATCCACGCGCGCGTTCTGCCAAAAGCACCATTTGCATGCATATCGTGTGGTTTTGCAGAAAACTGCTCCGCGTCTACCAAAAGATGCATGCGCATGCTTTAAAACGCGTTTTGGCACAAATCCATGTGCGGGTGCTAAAAGAGCAGCATCGGCATGCTTTTCACGTCGTTTGGTAGAAATCCACACGCGCGTTCTGCCAAAAGCACCATTTTGCATGCCTATTGTGTGGTTTTGCAGAAATCTGCGTCCGCGTCTACCAAAAGATGCATGCGCATGCTTAAACGCGCTTTGGCACAAATCCATGTGCGGATGTTAAAAAGAGCAGCATCGGCATGCTTTTCACGTCGTTTGGTAGAAATCCACGCGCGCGTTTCTGCCAAAAGCACCATTTGCATGCATATCGTGTGGTTTTGCAGAAAACTGCGTCCGCGTCTACCAAAAGATTGCATGCGCATGCTTAAAACGCGCTTTGGCACAATCCATGTGCGGATGTTAAAAAGAGCAGCATCGGCATGCTTTTCACGTTGTTTGGTAGAAATCCACGCGCGCGTTCTGCCAAAAGCACCATTTGCATGCCTATCGTGTGGTTTTGCAGAAACTGCGTCCGCGTCTACCAAAAGATGCATGCGCATGCTTAAAACGCGCTTTGGCACAAATCCATGTGCGGATGCTAAAAAAGAGCAGCATCGGCATGCTTTTCACGTCGTTTGGTAGAAATCCACGCGCTGCGTTCTGCCAAAAGCACCATTTGCATGCATATCGTGTGGTTTTGCAGAAAGCTGCGTCCGCGTCTACCAAAAGATGCATGCGCATGCATAAAACGCGTTTGGCACAAATCCATGTGCGGGTGCTAAAAAGAGCAGCATCGGCATGCTTTTCACGTCGTTTGGTATAAATCACGCGCGCGTTCTGCCAAAAGCACCATTTGCATGCCTATCGTGTGGTTTTGCAGAAAACTGCGTCCGCGTCTACCAAAGATGCATGCGCATGCTTAAAACGCGTTTTGGCACAAATCCATGTGCGGGTGCTAAAAAGAACAGCATCGGCATGCTTTTCACGTCGTTTGGTAGAAATCCACGCGCGCGTTCTGCCAAAAGCACGATTTGCATGCATATCGTGTGGTTTTGCAGAAAACTGCGTCCGCGTCTACCAAAAGATGCATGCGCATGCTAAAAACGCGTTTTGGCACAAATCCATGTGCGGATGTTAAAAAGAGCAGCATCGGCATGCTTTTCACGTCGTTTGGTAGAAATCCACGCGCGCGTTCTGCCAAAAGCACCATTGCATGCATATCGTGTGGTTTTGCAGAAAACTGCGTCCGCGTCTACCAAAAGATGCATGCGCATGCTTAAACGCGTTTTGGCACAAATCCATGTGCGGGTGCTAAAAAGAGCAGAATCGGCATGCTTTTCACGTCGTTTGGTAGAAATCCACACGCGCGTTCTGCCAAAAGCACCATTTGCATGCCTATTGTGTGGTTTGCAGAAAACTGCGTCCGCGTCTACCAAAAGATGCATGCGCATGCTTAAAACGCGTTTTGGCACAAATCCATGTGCGGGTGCTAAAAAGAGCAGCATCGGCATGCTTTTCACGTTGTTTGGTAGAAATCCACGCGCGCGTTCTGCCAAAAGCACCATTTGCATGCCTATCGTGTGGTTTTGCAGAAAACTGCGTCCCGCGTCTACCAAAAGATGCATGCGCATGCTTAAAACGCGCTTTGGCAGAAATCCATGTGCGGATGCTAAAAAGAGCAGCATCGGCATGCTTTTCACGTCGTTTGGTAGAAATCCACGCGCGCGTTCTGCCAAAAGCACGATTTGCATGCATATCGTGTGGTTTTGCAGAAAACTGCGTCCGCGTCTACCAAAAGATGCATGCGCATGCTAAAAACGCGTTTGGCACAAATCCATGTGCGGGTGCTAAAAAAGAGCAGCATCGGCATGCTTTTCCCGTCGTTTGGTAGAAATCCACACGCGCGTTCTGCCAAAAGCACCATTTGCATGCCTATTGTGTGGTTTTGCAGAAAACTGCGTCCGCGTCTACCAAAAGATGCATGCGCATGCTTAAAACGCGCTTTGACACAAATCCATGTGCGGATGTTAAAAAGAGCAGCATCGGCATGCTTTTCACGTCGTTTGGCAGAAATCCACGCGCGCGTTCTGCCAAAAGCACCATTTGCATGCATATCGTGTGGTTTTGCAGAAAACTGCGTCCGCGTCTACCAAAAGATGCATGCGCATGCTTAAAACGCGCTTTGGCACAAATCCATGTGGGGGATGTTAAAAAGAGCAGCATCGGCATGCTTTTCACGTTGTTTGGTAGAAATCCACGCGCGCGTTCTGCCAAAAGCACCATTTGCATGCCTATCGTGTGGTTTTTGCAGGAAAACTGCGTCCGCGTCTACCAAAAGATGCATGCGCATGCTTAAAACGCGCTTTGCACAAATCCATGTGCGGATGCTAAAAAGAGCAGCATCGGCATGCTTTTCACGTCGTTTGGTAGAAATCCACGCGCGCGTTCTGCCAAAAGCACCATTTGCATGCCTATCGTGTGGTTTTGCAGAAAACTGCGTCCCGCGTCTACCAAAAGATGCATGCGCATGCTAAAAACGCGTTTTGGCACAAATCCATGTGCGGATGTTAAAAAGGGCAGCATCGGCATGCTTTTCACGTCGTTTGGTAGAAATCCACGCGCGCGTTCTGCAAAAAGCACCATTTGCATGCATATCGTGTGGTTTTGCAGAAAACTGCGTCGCGTCTACCAAAAGATGCATGCGCATGCTTAAAACGCGTTTTGGCACAAATCCATGTGCGGGTGCTAAAAGAGCAGCATCGGCATGCTTTTCACGTCGTTTGGTAGAAATCCACACGCCCGTTCTGCCAAAAGCACCATTTGCATGCCTATTGTGTGGTTTTGCAGAAAACTGCGTCCGCGTCTACCAAAAGATGCATGCGCATGCTTAAAACGCGTTTTGGCACAAATCCATGTGCGGGTGCTAAAAAGAGCAGCATCGGCATGCTTTTCACGTCGTTTGGTAGAAATCCACACGCGCGTTCTGCCAAAAGCACCATTTGCATGCCTATTGTGTGGTTTTGCAGAAAACTGCGTCCGCGTCTACCAAAAGATGCATGCGCATGCTTAAAACGCGCTTTGGCACAAATCCATGTGCGGATGTTAAAAAGAGCAGCATCGGCATGCTTTTCACGTCGTTTGGTAGAAATCCACGCGCGCGTTCTGCCAAAAGCACCATTTGCATGCATATCGTGTGGTTTTGCAGAAAACTGCGTCCGCGTCTACCAAAAGATGCATGCGCATGCTTAAAACGCGCTTTGGCACAAATCCATGTGCGGATGTTAAAAGAGCAGCATCGGCATGCTTTTCACATTGTTTGGTAGAAATCCACGCGCGCGTTCTGCCAAAAGCACCATTTGCAAGCCTATCGTGTGGTTTTGCAGAAAACTGCGTCCGCGTCTACGAAAAGATGCATGCGCATGCTAAAAACGCGTTTTGGCACAAATCCATGTGCGGGTGCTAAAAAGAGCAGCATCGGCATGCTTTTCACGTTGTTTGGTAGAAATCCACGCGCGCGTTCTGCCAAAAGCACATTTGCATGCCTATCGTGTGGTTTTGCAGAAAACTGCGTCCGCGTCTACCAAACGATGCATGCGCATGCTTAAAACGCGCTTTGGCACAAATCCATGTGCGGATGCTAAAAATAGCAGCATCGGCATGCTTTTCACGTCGTTTGGTAGAAATCCACGCGCGCGTTGTGCCAAAAGCACGATTTGCATGCATATCGTGTGGTTTTGCAGAAAACTGCGTCCGCGTCTACCAAAAGATGCATGCGCATGCTAAAAACGCGTTTTGGCACAAATCCATGTGCGGATGTTAAAAAGAGCAGCATCGGCATGCTTTTCACGTCGTTTGGTAGAAATCCACGCGCGCGTTCTGCCAAAAGCACCATTTGCATGCATATCGTGTGGTTTTGCAGAAAACTGCGTCCGCGTCAACCAAAAGATGCATGCGCATGCTTAAAAAGCGTTTTCGCACAAATCCATGTGCGGGTGCTAAAAAGAGCAGCATCGGCATGCTTTTCACGTCGTTTGGTAGAAATCCACACGCGCGTTCTGCCAAAAGCACCATTTGCATGCCTATTGTGTGGTTTTGCAGAAAACTGCGTCCGCGTCTACCAAAAGATGCATGCGCATGCTTAAAACGCGCTTTGGGCACAAATCCATGTGCGGATGTTAAAAAGAGCAGCATCGGCATGCTTTTCACGTCGTTTGGTAGAAATCCACGCGCGCGTTCTGCCAAAAGCACCATTTGCATGCATATCGTGTGGTTTTGCAGAAAACTGCGTCCGCGTCTACCAAAAGATGCATGCGCATGCTTAAAACGCGTTTTGGCACAAATCCATGTGCGGGTGCTAAAAGAGCAGCATCGGCATGCTTTTCACGTTGTTTGGTAGAAATCCACGCGCGCGTTCTGCCAAAAGCACCATTTGCATGCCTATCGTGTGGTTTTGCAGAAAACTGCGTCCGCGTCTACCAAAAGATGCATGCGCATGCTAAAAACGCGTTTTGGCACAAATCCATGTGCGGGTGCTAAAAAGAGCAGCATCGGCATGCTTTTCACGTTGTTTGGTAGAAATCACGCGCGCGTTCTGCCAAAAGCACCATTTGCATGCCTATCGTGTGGTTTTGCAGAAAACTGCGTCCGCGTCTACCAAAAGATGCGTGCGCATGCTTAAAACGCGCTTTGGCACAAATCCATGTGCGGATGCTAAAAAGAGCAGCATCGGCATGCTTTTCACGTCGTTTGGTAGAAATCCACGCGCGCGTTCTGCCAAAAGCACGATTTGCATGCATATCGTGTGGTTTTGCAGAAAACTGCGTCCGCGTCTACCAAAAGATGCATGCGCATGCTAAAAACGCGTTTTGGCACAAATCCATGTGCGGATGTTAAAAAGGGCAGCATCGGCATGCTTTTCACGTCGTATGGTAGAAATCCACGCGCGCGTTTCTGCCAAAAGCACCATTTGCATGCATATCGAGTGGTTTTGCAGAAAACTGCGTCCGCGTCTACCAAAAGATGCATGCGCATGCTTAAAACGCGTTTTGGCACAAATCCATGTGCGGGTGCTAAAAAGAGCAGCATCGGCATGCTTTTCACGTCGTTTGGTAGAAATCCACACGCCCGTTCTGCCAAAAGCACCATTTGCATGCCTATTGTGTGGTTTTGCAGAAAACTGCGTCCGCGTCTACCAAAAGATGCATGCGCATGCTTAAAACGCGTTTTGGCACAAATCCATGTGCGGGTGCTAAAAGAGCAGCATCGGCATGCTTTTCACGTCGTTTGGTAGAAATCCACGAGCGCGTTCTGCAAAAGCACCATTTGCATGCCTATTGTGTGGTTTTGCAGAAAACTGCGTCCGCGTCTACCAAAAGATGCATGCGCATGCTTAAACGCGCTTTGGCACAAATCCATGTGCGGATGTTAAAAAGAGCAGCATCGGCATGCTTTTCACGTCGTTTGGTAGAAATCCACGCGCGCGTTCTGCCAAAAGCACCATTTGCATGCATATCGTGTGGTTTTGCAGAAAACTGCGTCCGCGTCTACCAAAAGATGCATGCGCATGCTTACAACGCGCTTTGCACAAATCCATGTGCGGATGTTAAAAAGAGCAGCATCGGCATGCTTTTCACGTTGTTTGGTAGAAATCCACGCGCGCGTTCTGCCAAAAGCACCATTTACATGCCTATCGTGTGGTTTTGCAGAAAACTGCGTCCGCGTCTACCAAAAGATGCATGCGCATGCAAAAGCGCGTTTTGGCACAAATCCATGTGCGGGTGCTAAAAAGAGCAGCATCGGCATGCTTTTCACGTTGTTTGGTAGAAATCCACGCGCGCGTTCTGCCAAAAGCACCATTTGCATGCCTATCGTGTGGTTTTGGAGAAAACTGCGTCCGCGTCTACCAAAAGATGCGTGCGCATGCTTAAAACGCGCTTTGGCACAAATCCATGTGCGGATGCTAAAAAGAGCAGCATCGGCATGCTTTTCACGTCGTTTGGTAGAAATCCACGCGCGCGTTCTGCCAAAAGCACGATTTGCATGCATATCGTGTGGTTTTGCAGAAAACTGCGTCCGCGTCTACCAAAAGATGCATGCGCATGCTAAAAACGCGTTTTGGCACAAATCCATGTGCGGATGTTAAAAAGGGCAGCATCGGCATGCTTTTCACGTCGTTTGGTAGAAATCCACGCGCGCGTTCTGCCAAAAGCACCATTTGCATGCATATCGTGTGGTTTTGCAGAAAACTGCGTCCGCGTCTACCAAAAGATGCATGCGCATGCTTAAAACGGCGTTTTGGCACAAATCATGTGCGGGTGCTAAAAAGAGCAGCATCGGCATGCTTTTCACGTCGTTTGGTAGAAATCCACACGCCCGTTCTGCCAAAAACACCATTTGCATGCCTATTGTGTGGTTTTGCAGAAAACTGCGTCCGCGTCTACCAAAAGATGCATGCGCATGCTAAAAACGCGTTTTGGCACAAATCATGTGCGGGTGCTAAAAAGAGCAGCATCGGCATTGCTTTTCACGTCGTTTGGTAGAAATCACGAGCGCGTTCTGCCAAAGCACCATTTGCATGCCTATTGTGTGGTTTTGCAGAAAACTGCGTCCGCGTCTACCAAAAGATGCATGCGCATGCTTAAAACGCGCTTTGGCACAAATCCATGTGCGGATGTTAAAAAGAGCAGCATCGGCATGCTTTTCACGTCGTTTGATAGAAATCCACGCGCGCGTTCTGCCAAAAGCACCATTTGCATGCATATCGTGTGGTTTTGAAGAAAACTGCGTCCGCGTCTACCAAAAGATGCATGCGCATGCTTAAAACGCGCTTTGGCACAAATCCATGTGCGGATGTTAAAAAGAGCAGCATCGGCATGCTTTTCACGTCGTTTGGTAGAAATCCACGCGCGCGTTCTGCCAAAAGCACCATTTGCATGCATATCGTGTGGTTTTGCAGAAAACTGCGTCCGCGTCTACCAAAAGATGCATGCGCATGCTTAAAACGCGCTTTGCACAAATCCATGTGCGGATGTTAAAAAGAGCAGCATCGGCATGCTTTTCACGTTGTTTGGTAGAAATCCACGCGCGCGTTCTGCCAAAAGCACCATTTGCATGCCTATTGTGTGGTTTTGCAGAAAACTGCGTCCGCGTCTACCAAAAGATGCATGCGCATGCTTAAAACGCGCTTTGGCACAAATCCATGTGCGGATGTTAAAAAGAGCAGCATCGGCATGCTTTTCACGTCGTTTGGTAGAAATCCACGCGCGCGTTCTGCTAAAAGCACCATTTGCATGCATATCGTGTGGTTTTGAAGAAAACTGCGTCCGCGTCTACCAAAAGATGCATGCGCATGCTTAAAACGCGCTTTGGCACAAATCCATGTGCGGATGTTAAAAAGAGCAGCATCGGCATGCTTTTCACGTTGTTTGGTAGAAATCCACGCGCGCGTTCTGCCAAAAGCACCATTTGCATGCCTATCGTGTGGTTTTGCAGAAAACTGCGTCCGCGTCTACCAAAAGATGCATGCGCATGCTAAAAACGCGTTTTGGCACAAATCCATGTGCGGGTGCTAAAAAGAGCAGCATCGGCATGCTTTTCACGTTGTTTGGTAGAAATCCACGCGCGCGTTCTGCCAAAGCACCATTTGCATGCCTATCGTGTGGTTTTCGAGAAAACTGCGTCCGCGTCTACCAAAAGATGCGTGCGCATGCTTAAAACGCGCTTTGGCACAAATCCATGTGCGGATGCTAAAAAGAGCAGCATCGGCATGCTTTTCACGTCGTTTGGTAGAAATCCACGCGCGCGTTCTGCCAAAAGCACCATTTGCATGCATATCGTGTGGTTTTGCAGGAAAACTGCGTCCGCGTCTACCAAAAGATGCATGCGCATGCTAAAAACGCGTTTTGGCACAAATCCATGTGCGGGTGCTAAAAAGAGCAGCATCGGCATGCTTTTCACGTCGTTTGGTAGAAATCCACGAGCGCGTTCTGCCAAAAGCACCATTTGCATGCCTATTGTGTGGTTTTGCAGAAAACTGCGTCCGCGTCTACCAAAAGATGCATGCGCATGCTTAAAACGCGCTTTGGCACAAATCCATGTGCGGATGTTAAAAAGAGCAGCACGGGCATGCTTTTCACGTCGTTTGGTAGAAATCCACGCGCGCATTCTGCCAAAAGCACCATTTGCATGCATATCGTGTGGTTTTGCAGAAAACTGCGTCCGCGTCTACCAAAAGATGCATGCGCATGCTTAAAACGCGCTTTGGCACAAATCCATGTGCGGATGTTAAAAAGAGCAGCATCGGCATGCTTTTCACGTCGTTTGGTAGAAATCCACGCGCGCGTTCTGCCAAAAGCACCATTTGCATGCATATCGTGTGGTTTTGCAGAAAACTGCGTCCGCGTCTACCAAAAGATGCATGCGCATGCTTAAAACGCGCTTTGGCACAAATCCATGTGCGGATGTTAAAAAGAGCAGCATCGGCATGCTTTTCACGTTGTTTGGTAGAAATCCACGCGCGCGTTCTGCCAAAAGCACCATTTGCATGCCTATCGTGTGGTTTTGCAGAAAACTGCGTCCGCGTCTACCAAAAGATGCATGCGCATGCTTACAACGCGCTTTGGCACAAATCCATGTGCGGATGCTAAAAAGAGCAGCATCGGCATGCTTTTCACGTCGTTTGGTAGAAATCCACGGGCGCGTTCTGCCAAAAGCACCATTTGCATGCCTATCGTGTGGTTTTGCAGAAAACTGCGTCCGCGTCTACCAAAAGATGCATGCGCATGCTAAAAACGCGTTTTGGCATCAATCCATGTGCGGATGTTAAAAAGAGCAGCATCGGCATGCTTTTCACGTCGTTTGGTAGAAATCCACGCGCGCGTTCTGCCAAAAGCACCATTTGCATGCATATCGTGTGGTTTTGCAGAAAACTGCGTCCGCGTCTACCAAAAATGCATGCGCATGCATAAAACGCGTTTTGGCACAAATCCATGTGCGGGTGCTAAAAAGAGCAGCATCGGCATGCTTTTCACGTCGTTTGGTAGAAATCCACGCGCGCGTTCTGCCAAAAGCACCATTTGCATGCATATCGTGTGGTTTTGCAGAAAACTGCGTCCGCGTCAACCAAAAGATGCATGCGCATGCTAAAAACGCGTTTTGGCACAAATCCATGTGCGGATGTTAAAAAGAGCAGCATCGGCATGCTTTTCACGTCGTTTGGTAGAAATCCACGCGCGCGTTCTGCCAAAAGCACCATTTGCATGCATATCGTGTGGTTTTGCAGAAAACTGCGTCCGCGTCAACCAAAAGATGCATGCGCATGCTAAAAAACGCGTTTTGGCACAAATCCATGTGCGGATGTTAAAAAGAGCAGCATCGGCATGCTTTTCACGTCGTTTGGTAGAAATCCACGCGCGCGTTCTGCCAAAAGCACCACCATGCCTATCGTGTGGTTTTGCAGAAAACTGCGTCCGCGTCTACCAAAAGATGCATGCGCATGCTTACAACGCGCTTTGGCACAAATCCATGTGCGGATGCTAAAAAGAGCAGCATCGGCATGCTTTTCACGTCGTTTGGTAGAAATCCACGCGCGCGTTCTGCCAAAAGCACCATTTGCATGCCTATCGTGTGGTTTTTGCAGAAAACTGCGTCCGCGTCTACCAAAAGATGCATGCGCATGCTAAAAACGCGTTTTGGCATCAATCCATGTGCGGATGTTAAAAAGAGCAGCATCGGCATGCTTTTCACGTCGTTTGGTAGAAATCCACGCGCGCGTTCTGCCAAAAGCACCATTTGCATGCATATCGTGTGGTTTTGCAGAAAACTGCGTCCGCGTCTACCAAAAATGCATGCGCATGCATAAAACGCGTTTTGGCACAAATCCATGTGCGGGTGCTAAAAAGAGCAGCATCGGCATGCTTTTCACGTCGTTTGGTAGAAATCCACGCGCGCGTTCTGCCAAAAGCACCATTTGCATGCATATCGTGTGGTTTTGCAGAAAACTGCGTCCGCGTCAACCAAAAGATGCATGCGCATGCTAAAAACGCGTTTTGGCACAAATCCATGTGCGGATGTTAAAAAGAGCAGCATCGGCATGCTTTTCACGTCGTTTGGTAGAAATCCACGCGCGCGTTCTGCCAAAAGCACCATTTGCATGCATATCGTGTGGTTTTGCAGAAAACTGCGTCCGCGTCAACCAAAGGATGCATGCGCATGCTAAAAACGCGTTTTGGCACAAATCCATGTGCGGATGTTAAAAGAGCAGCATCGGCATGCTTTTCACGTCGTTTGGTAGAAATCCACGCGCGCGTTCTGCCAAAAGCACCATTTGCATGCATATCGTGTGGTTTTGCAGAAAACTGCGTCCGCGTCTACCAAAAGATGCATGCGCATGCTAAAAACGCGTTTTGGCACAAATCCATGTGCGGGTGCTAAAAAGAGCAGCATCGGCATGCTTTTCACGTCGTTTGGTAGAAATCCACGCGCGCGTTCTGCCAAAAGCACCATTTGCATGCCTATCGTGTGGTTTTGCAGAAAACTGCGTCCGCGTCTACCAAAAGATGCATGCGCATGTTTAAAACGCGCTTTGGCACAAATCCATGTGCGGGTGCTAAAAAGAGCAGCATCGGCATGCTTTTCCACGTCGTTTGGTAGAAATCCACGCGCGCGTTCTGCCAAAAGCACCATTTGCATGCCTATCGTGTGGTTTTGCAGAAAACTGCGTCCGCGTCTACCAAAAGATGCATGCGCATGCTTAAAACGCGCTTTGGCACAAATCCATGTGCGGATGTTAAAAATTGCAGCATCGGCATGCTTTTCACGTTGTTTGGTAGAAATCCACGCGCGCGTTCTGCCAAATGCACCATTTGCATGCCTATCGTGTGGTTTTGCAGAAAACTGCGTCCGCGTCCTACCAAAAGATGCATGCGCATGCTAAAAACGCGTTTTGGCACAAATCCATGTGCGGGTGCTAAAAAGAGCAGCATCGGCATGCTTTTCACGTTGTTTGGTAGAAATCCACGCGCGCGTTCTGCCAAAAGCACCATTTGCATGCCTATCGTGTGGTTTTGCAGAAAACTGCGTCCGCGTCTACCAAACGATGCATGCGCATGCTTAAAAACGCGCTTTGGCACAAATCCATGTGCGGATGCTAAAAAGAGCAGCATCGGCATGCTTTTCACGTCGTTTGGTAGAAATACACGCGCGCGTTCTGCCAAAAGCACGATTTGCATGCATATCGTGTGGTTTTGCAGAAAACTGCGTCCGCGTCTACCAAAAGATGCATGCGCATGCTAAAAACGCGTTTTGGCACAAATCCATGTGCGGATGTTAAAAAGAGCAGCATCGGCATGCTTTTCACGTCGTTTGGTAGAAATCCACGCGCGCGTTCTGCCAAAAGCACCATTTGCATGCCTATTGTGTGGTCTTGCAGAAAACTGCGTCCGCGTCTACCAAAAGATGCATGCGCATGCTTAAAACGCGTTTTGGCACAAATCCATGTGCGGATGTTAAAAAGAGCAGCATCGGCATGCTTTTCACGTCGTTTGGTAGAAATCCACGCGCGAGTTCTGCCAAAAGCACCATTTGCATGCATATCGTGTGGTTTTGCAGAAAACTGCGTCCGCGTCAACCAAAAGATGCATGCGCATGCTTAAAATGCGTTTTGGCACAAATCCATGTGCGGGTGCTAAAAAGAGCAGCATCGGCATGCTTTTCACGTCGTTTGGTAGAAATCCACACGCGCGTTCTGCCAAAAGCACCATTTGCATGCCTATTGTGTGGTTTTGCAGAAAACTGCGTCCGCGTCTACCAAAAGATGCATGCGCATGCTTAAAACGCGCTTTGGCACAAATCCATGTGCGGATGTTAAAAAGAGCAGCATTGGCATGCTTTTCACGTCGTTTGGTAGAAATCCACGCGCGCGTTCTGCCAAAAGCACCATTTGCATGCATATCGTGTGGTTTTGCAGAAAACTGCGTCCGCGTCTACCAAAAGATGCATGCGCATGCTTAAAAACGCGTTTTGGCACAAATCCATGTGCGGGTGCTAAAAAGAGCAGCATCGGCATGCTTTTCACGTCGTTTCGTAGAAATCCACACGCGCGTTCTGCCAAAAGCACCATTTGCATGCCTATTGTATGGTTTTGCAGAAAACTGCGTCCGCGTCTACCAAAAGATGCATGCGCATGCTTAAAACGCGTTTTGGCACAAATCCATGTGCGGATGTTAAAAAGAGCAGCATCGGCATGCTTTTCACGTCGTTTGGTAGAAATCCACGCGCGCGTTCTGCCAAAAGCACCATTTGCATGCATATCGTGTGGTTTTGCAGAAAACTGCGTCCGCGTCTACCAAAAGATGCATGCGCATGCTTAAAACGCGTTTTGGCACAAATCCATGTGCGGGTGCTAAAAAGAGCAGCATCGGCATGCTTTTCACGTCGTTTGGTAGAAATCCACACGCGCGTTCTGCCAAAAGCACCATTTGCATGCCTATTGTGTGGTTTTGCAGAAAACTGCGTCCGCGTCTACCAAAAGATGCATGCGCATGCTTAAAACGCGTTTTGGCACAATTCCATGTGCGGGTGCTAAAAAGAGCAGCATCGGCATGCTTTTCACGTCGTTTGGTAGAAATCCACACGCGCGTTCTGCCAAAAGCACCATTTGCATGCCTATTGTGTGGTTTTGCAGAAAACTGCGTCCGCGTCTACCAAAAGATGCATGCGCATGCTTAAAACGCGCTTTGGCACAAATCCATGTGCGGATGTTAAAAAGAGCAGCATCGGCATGCTTTTCACGTCGTTTGTAGAAATCCACGCGCGCGTTCTGCCAAAAGCACCATTTGCATGCATATCGTGTGGTTTTGCAGAAAACTGCGTCCGCGTCTACCAAAAGATGCATGCGCATGCTTAAAACGCGCTTTGGCACAAATCCATGTGCGGGTGCTAAAAGAGCAGCATCGGCATGCTTTTCACGTCGTTTGGTAGAAATCCACACGCGCGTTCTGCCAAAAGCACCATTTGCATGCCTATTGTGTGGTTTTGCAGAAAACTGCGTCCGCGTCTACCAAAAGATGCATGCGCATGCTTAAAACGCGCTTTGGCACAAATCCATGTGCGGGTGCTAAAAAGAGCAGCATCATCATGCTTTTCACGTTGTTTGGTAGAAATCCACGCGCGCGTTCTGCCAAAAGCACCATTTGCATGCCTATCGTGTGGTTTTGCAGAAAACTGCGTCCGCGTCTACCAAAAGATGCATGCGCATGCTTAAAACGCGCTTTGGCACAAATCCATGTGCGGATGCTAAAAAGAGCAGCATCGGCATGCTTTTCACGTCGTTTGGTAGAAATCCACGCGCGAGTTCTGCCAAAAGCACCATTTGCATGCATATCGTTTGGTTTTGCAGAAAACTGCGTCCGCGTCTACCAAAAGATGCATGCGCATGCTAAAAACGCGTTTTGGCACAAATCCATGTGCGGGTGCTAAAAAGAGCAGCATCGGCATGCTTTTCACGTCGTTTGGTAGAAATCCACGAGCGCGTTCTGCCAAAAGCACCATTTGCATGCCTATTGTGTGGTTTTGCAGAAAACTGCGTCCGCGTCTACCAAAAGATGCATGCGCATGCTTAAAACGCGCTTTGGCACAAATCCATGTGCGGATGTTAAAAAGAGCAGCATCGGCATGCTTTTCACGTCGTTTGGTAGAAATCCACGCGCGCGTTCTGCCAAAAGCACCATTTGCATGCATATCGTGTGGTTTTGCAGAAAACTGCGTCCGCGTCTACCAAAAGATGCATGCGCATGCTTAAAACGCGCTTTGGCACAAATCCATGTGCGGGTGCTAAAAAGAGCAGCATCGGCATGCTTTTCACGTCGTTTGGTAGAAATCCACACGCGCGTTCTGCCAAAAGCACCATTTGCATGCCTATTGTGTGGTTTTGCAGAAAACTGCGTCCGCGTCTACCAAAAGATGCATGCGCATGCTTAAAACGCGCTTTGGCACAAATCCATGTGCGGGTGCTAAAAAGAGCAGCATCATCATGCTTTTCACGTTGTTTGGTAGAAATCCACGCGCGCGTTCTGCCAAAAGCACCATTTGCATGCCTATCGTGTGGTTTTGCAGAAAACTGCGTCCGCGTCTACCAAAAGATGCATGCGCATGCTTAAAACGCGCTTTGGCACAAATCCATGTGCGGATGCTAAAAAGAGCAGCATCGGCATGCTTTTCACGTCGTTTGGTAGAAATCCACGCGCGAGTTCTGCCAAAAGCACCATTTGCATGCATATCGTGTGGTTTTGCAGAAAACTGCGTCCGCGTCTACCAAAAGATGCATGCGCATGCTAAAAACGCGTTTTGGCACAAATCCATGTGCGGGTGCTAAAAAGAGCAGCATCGGCATGCTTTTCACGTCGTTTGGTAGAAATCCACGAGCGCGTTCTGCCAAAAGCACCATTTGCATGCCTATTGTGTGGTTTTGCAGAAAACTGCGTCCGCGTCTACCAAAAGATGCATGCGCATGCTTAAAACGCGCTTTGGCACAAATCCATGTGCGGATGTTAAAAAGAGCAGCACGGGCATGCTTTTCACGTCGTTTGGTAGAAATCTACGCGCGCATTCTGCCAAAAGCACCATTTGCATGCATATCGTGTGGTTTTGCAGAAAACTGCGTCCGCGTCTACCAAAAATGCATGCGCATGCATAAAACGCGTTTTGGCACAAATCCATGTGCGGGTGCTAAAAAGAGCAGCATCGGCATGCTTTTCACGTCGTTTGGTAGAAATCCACGCGCGCGTTCTGCCAAAAGCACCATTTGCATGCATATCGTGTGGTTTTGCAGAAAACTGCGTCCGCGTCAACCAAAAGATGCATGCGCATGCTAAAAACGCGTTTTGGCACAAATCCATGTGCGGATGTTAAAAAGAGCAGCATCGGCATGCTTTTCACGTCGTTTGGTAGAAATCCACGCGCGCGTTCTGCCAAAAGCACCATTTGCATGCATATCGTGTGGTTTTGCAGAAAACTGCGTCCGCGTCTACCAAAAGATGCATGCGCATGCTAAAAACGCGTTTTGGCACAAATCCATGTGCGGGTGCTAAAAAGAGCAGCATCGGCATGCTTTTCACGTCGTTTGGTAGAAATCCACGCGCGCGTTCTGCCAAAAGCACCATTTGCATGCCTATCGTGTGGTTTTGCAGAAAACTGCGTCCGCGTCTACCAAAAGATGCATGCGCATGTTTAAAACGCGCTTTGGCACAAATCCATGTGCGGGTGCTAAAAAGAGCAGCATCGGCATGCTTTTCACGTCGTTTGGTAGAAATCCACGCGCGCGTTCTGCCAAAAGCACCATTTGCATGCCTATCGTGTGGTTTTGCAGAAAACTGCGTCCGCGTCTACAAAAGATGCATGCGCATGCTTAAAACGCGCTTTGGCACAAATCCATGTGCGGATGTTAAAAAGAGCAGCATCGGCATGCTTTTCACGTCGTTTGGTAGAAATCCACGCGCGCGTTCTGCCAAAAGCACCATTTGCACGCATATCGTGTGGTTTTGCAGAAAACTGCGTCCGCGTCTACCAAAAGATGCATGCGCATGCTTAAAACGCGCTTTGGCACAAATCCATGTGCGGATGTTAAAAAGAGCAGCATCGGCATGCTTTTCACGTTGTTTGGTAGAAATCCACGCGCGCGTTCTGCCAAAAGCACCATTTGCATGCCTATCGTGTGGTTTTGCAGAAAACTGCGTCCGCGTCTACCAAAAGATGCATGCGCATGCTAAAAACGCGTTTTGGCACAAATTCATGTGCGGGTGCTAAAAAGAGCAGCATCGGCATGCTTTTCACGTTGTTTGGTAGAAATCCACGCGCGCGTTCAGCCAAAAGCACCATTTGCATGCCTATCGTGTGGTTTTGCAGAAAACTGCGTCCGCGTCTACCAAACGATGCATGCGCATGCTTAAAAACGCGCTTTGGCACAAATCCATGTGCGGATGCTAAAAAGAGCAGCATCGGCATGCTTTTCACGTCGTTTGGTAGAAATCCACGCGCGCGTTCTGCCAAAAGCACGATTTGCATGCATATCGTGTGGTTTTGCAGAAAACTGCGTCCGCGTCTACCAAAAGATGCATGCGCATGCTAAAAACGCATTTTGGCACAAATCCATGTGCGGATGTTAAAAAGAGCAGCATCGGCATGCTTTTCACGTCGTTTGGTAGAAATCCACGCGCGCGTTCTGCCAAAAGCACCATTTGCATGCATATCGTGTGGTTTTGCAGAAAACTGCGTCCGCGTCAACCAAAAGATGCATGCGCATGCTTAAAACGCGTTTTGGCACAAATCCATGTGCGGGTGCTAAAAAGAGCAGCATCGGCATGCTTTTCACGTCGTTTTGGTAGAAATCCACACGCGCGTTCTGCCAAAAGCACCATTTGCATGCCTATTGTGTGGTTTTGCAGAAAACTGCGTCCGCGTCTACCAAAAGATGCATGCGCATGCTTAAAACGCGCTTTGGCACAAATCCATGTGCGGATGTTAAAAAGAGCAGCATTGGCATGCTTTTCACGTCGTTTGGTAGAAATCCACGCGCGCGTTCTGCCAAAAGCACCATTTGCATGCATATCGTGTGGTTTTGCAGAAAACTGCGTCCGCGTCTACCAAAAGATGCATGCGCATGCTTAAAACGCGTTTTGGCACAAATCCATGTGCGGGTGCTAAAAAGAGCAGCATCGGCATGCTTTTCACGTCGTTTCGTAGAAATCCACACGCGCGTTCTGCCAAAAGCACCATTTGCATGCATATTGTATGGTTTTGCAGAAAACTGCGTCCGCGTCTACCAAAAGATGCATGCGCATGCTTAAAACGCGTTTTGGCACAAATCCATGTGCGGATGTTAAAAAGAGCAGCACGGGCATGCTTTTCACGTCGTTTGGTAGAAATCTACGCGCGCATTCTGCCAAAAGCACCATTTGCATGCATATCGTGTGGTTTTGCAGAAAACTGCGTCCGCGTCTACCAAAAGATGCATGCGCATGCTTAAAACGCGCTTTGGCACAAATCCATGTGCGGATGTTAAAAAGAGCAGCATCGGCATGCTTTTCACGTCGTTTGGTAGAAATCCACGCGCGCGTTCTGCCAAAAGCACCATTTGCATGCCTATCGTGTGGTTTTGCAGAAAACTGCGTCCGCGTCTACCAAAAGATGCATGCGCATGCTAAAAACGCGTTTTGGCACAAATCCATGTGCGGATGTTAAAAAGAGCAGCATCGGCATGCTTTTCACGTCGTTTGGTAGAAATCCACGCGCGCGTTCTGCCAAAAGCACCATTTGCATGCATATCGTGTGGTTTTGCAGAAAACTGCGTCCGCGTCTACCAAAAATGCATGCGCATGCATAAAACGCGTTTTGGCACAAATCCATGTGCGGGTGCTAAAAAGAGCAGCATCGGCATGCTTTTCACGTCGTTTGGTAGAAATCCACGCGCGCATTCTGCCAAAAGCACCATTTGCATGCATATCGTGTGGTTTTGCAGAAAACTGCGTCCGCGTCTACCAAAAGATGCATGCGCATGCTAAAAACGCGTTTTGGCACAAATCCATGTGCGGATGTTAAAAAGAGCAGCATCGGCATGCTTTTCACGTCGTTTGGTAGAAATCCACGCGCGCGTTCTGCCAAAAGCACCATTTGCATGCATATCGTGTGGTTTTGCAGAAAACTGCGTCCGCGTCTACCAAAAGATGCATGCGCATGCTAAAAACGCGTTTTGGCACAAATCCATGTGCGGGTGCTAAAAAGAGCAGCATCGGCATGCTTTTCACTTCGTTTGGTAGAAATCCACGCGCGCGTTCTGCCAAAAGCACCATTTGCATGCCTATCGTGTGGTTTTGCAGAAAACTGCGTCCGCGTCTACCAAAAGATGCATGCGCATGTTTAAAACGCGCTTTGGCACAAATCCATGTGCGGGTGCTAAAAAGAGCAGCATCGGCATGCTTTTCACGTCGTTTGGTAGAAATCCACGCGCGCGTTCTGCCAAAAGCACCATTTGCATGCCTATCGTGTGGTTTTGCAGAAAACTGCGTCCGCGTCTACCAAAAGATGCATGCGCATGCTTAAAACGCGCTTTGGCACAAATCCATGTGCGGATGTTAAAAAGAGCAGCATCGGCATGCTTTTCACGTCGTCTGGTAGAAATCCACGCGCGCGTTCTGCCAAAAGCACCATTTGCATGCATATCGTGTGGTTTTGCAGAAAACTGCGTCCGCGTCTACCAAAAGATGCATGCGCATGCTTAAAACGCGCTTTGGCACAAATCCATGTGCGGATGTTAAAAAGAGCAGCATCGGCATGCTTTTCACGTTGTTTGGTAGAAATCCACGCGCGCGTTCTGCCAAAAGCACCATTTGCATGCCTATCGTGTGGTCTTGCAGAAAACTGCGTCCGCGTCTACCAAAAGATGCATGCGCATGCTTAAAACGCGCTTTGGCACAAATCCATGTGCGGATGCTAAAAAGAGCAGCATCGGCATGCTTTTCACGTCGTTTGGTAGAAATCCACGCGCGCGTTCTGCCAAAAGCACCATTTGCATGCCTATCGTGTGGTTTTGCAGAAAACTGCGTCCGCGTCTACCAAAAGATGCATGCGCATGCTAAAAACGCGTTTTGGCACAAATCCATGTGCGGATGTTAAAAAGAGCAGCATCGGCATGCTTTTCACGTCGTTTGGTAGAAATCCACGCGCGCGTTCTGCCAAAAGCACCATTTGCATGCATATCGTGTGGTTTTGCAGAAAACTGCGTCCGCGTCTACCAAAAATGCATGCGCATGCATAAAACGCGTTTTGGCACAAATCCATGTGCGGGTGCTAAAAAGAGCAGCATCGGCATGCTTTTCACGTCGTTTGGTAGAAATCCACGCGCGCGTTCTGCCAAAAGCACCATTTGCATGCATATCGTGTGGTTTTGCAGAAAACTGCGTCCGCGTCAACCAAAAGATGCATGCGCATGCTAAAAACGCGTTTTGGCACAAATCCATGTGCGGATGTTAAAAAGAGCAGCATCGGCATGCTTTTCACGTCGTTTGGTAGAAATCCACGCGCGCGTTCTGCCAAAAGCACCATTTGCATGCATATCGTGTGGTTTTGCAGAAAACTGCGTCCGCGTCTACCAAAAGATGCATGCGCATGCTAAAAACGCGTTTTGGCACAAATCCATGTGCGGGTGCTAAAAAGAGCAGCATCGGCATGCTTTTCACGTCGTTTGGTAGAAATCCACGCGCACGTTCTGCCAAAAGCACCATTTGCATGCCTATCGTGTGGTTTTGCAGAAAACTGCGTCCGCGTCTACCAAAAGATGCATGCGCATGTTTAAAACGCGCTTTGGCACAAATCCATGTGCGGGTGCTAAAAAGAGCAGCATCGGCATGCTTTTCACGTCGTTTGGTAGAAATCCACGCGCGCGTTCTGCCAAAAGCACCATTTGCATGCCTATCGTGTGGTTTTGCAGAAAACTGCGTCCGCGTCTACCAAAAGATGCATGCGCATGCTTAAAACGCGCTTTGGCACAAATCCATGTGCGGATGTTAAAAAGAGCAGCATCGGCATGCTTTTCACGTTGTTTGGTAGAAATCCACGCGCGCGTTCTGCCAAAAGCACCATTTGCATGCCTATCGTGTGGTTTTGCAGAAAACTGCGTCCGCGTCTACCAAAAGATGCATGCGAATGCTAAAAACGCGTTTTGGCACAAATTCATGTGCGGGTGCTAAAAAGAGCAGCATCGGCATGCTTTTCACGTTGTTTGGTAGAAATCCACGCGCGCGTTCAGCCAAAAGCACCATTTGCATGCCTATCGTGTGGTTTTGCAGAAAACTGCGTCCGCGTCTACCAAACGATGCATGCGCATGCTTAAAACGCGCTTTGGCACAAATCCATGTGCGGATGCTAAAAAGAGCAGCATCGGCATGCTTTTCACGTCGTTTGGTAGAAATCCACGCGCGCGTTCTGCCAAAAGCACGATTTGCATGCATATCGTGTGGTTTTGCAGAAAACTGCGTCCGCGTCTACCAAAAGATGCATGCGCATGCTAAAAACGCATTTTGGCACAAATCCATGTGCGGATGTTAAAAAGAGCAGCATCGGCATGCTTTTCACGTCGTTTGGTAGAAATCCACGCGCGCGTTCTGCCAAAAGCACCATTTGCATGCATATCGTGTGGTTTTGCAGAAAACTGCGTCCGCGTCAACCAAAAGATGCATGCGCATGCTTAAAACGCGTTTTGGCACAAATCCATGTGCGGGTGCTAAAAAGAGCAGCATCGGCATGCTTTTCACGTCGTTTGGTAGAAATCCACACGCGCGTTCTGCCAAAAGCAGCATTTGCATGCCTATTGTGTGGTTTTGCAGAAAACTGCGTCCGCGTCTACCAAAAGATGCATGCGCATGCTTAAAACGCGCTTTGGCACAAATCCATGTGCGGATGTTAAAAAGAGCAGCATTGGCATGCTTTTCACGTCGTTTGGTAGAAATCCACGCGCGCGTTCTGCCAAAAGCACCATTTGCATGCATATCGTGTGGTTTTGCAGAAAACTGCGTCCGCGTCTACCAAAGATGCATGCGCATGCTTAAAACGCGTTTTGGCACAAATCCATATGCGGGTGCTAAAAAGAGCAGCATCGGCATGCTTTTCACGTCGTTTCGTAGAAATCCACACGCGCGTTCTGCCAAAAGCACCATTTGCATGCCTATTGTATGGTTTTGCAGAAAACTGCGTCCGCGTCTACCAAAAGATGCATGCGCATGCTTAAAACGCGTTTTGGCACAAATCCATGTGCGGATGTTAAAAAGAGCAGCATCGGCATGCTTTTCACGTCGTTTGGTAGAAATCCACGCGCGCGTTCTGCCAAAAGCACCATTTGCATGCATATCGTGTGGTTTTGCAGAAAACTGCGTCCGCGTCTACCAAAAGATGCATGCGCATGCTTAAAACGCGTTTTGGCACAAATTCATGTGCGGGTGCTAAAAAGAGCAGCATCGGCATGCTTTTCACGTCGTTTGGTAGAAATCCACACGCGCGTTCTGCCAAAAGCACCATTTGCATGCCTATTGTGTGGTTTTGCAGAAAACTGCGTCCGCGTCTACCAAAAGATGCATGCGCATGCTTAAAACGCGTTTTGGCACAATTCCATGTGCGGGTGCTAAAAAGAGCAGCATCGGCATGCTTTTCACGTCGTTTGGTAGAAATCCACACGCGCGTTCTGCCAAAAGCACCATTTGCATGCCTATTGTGTGGTTTTGCAGAAAACTGCGTCCGCGTCTACCAAAAGATGCATGCGCATGCTTAAAACGCGCTTTGGCACAAATCCATGTGCGGATGTTAAAAAGAGCAGCATCGGCATGCTTTTCACGTCGTTTGGTAGAAATCCACGCGCGCGTTCTGCCAAAAGCACCATTTGCATGCATATCGTGTGGTTTTGCAGAAAACTGCGTCCGCGTCTACCAAAAGATGCATGCGCATGCTTAAAACGCGCTTTGGCACAAATCCATGTGCGGGTGCTAAAAAGAGCAGCATCGGCATGCTTTTCACGTTGTTTGGTAGAAATCCACGCGCGCGTTCTGCCAAAAGCACCATTTGCATGCCTATCGTGTGGTTTTGCAGAAAACTGCGTCCGCGTCTACCAAAAGATGCATGCGCATGCTTAAAACGCGCTTTGGCACAAATCCATGTGCGGATGCTAAAAAGAGCAGCATCGGCATGCTTTTCACGTCGTTTGGTAGAAATCCACGCGCGCGTTCTGCCAAAAGCACCATTTGCATGCATATCGTGTGGTTTTGCAGAAAACTGCGTCCGCGTCTACCAAAAGATGCATGCGCATGCTAAAAAACGCGTTTTGGCACAAATCCATGTGCGGGTGCTAAAAAG
Source organism: Dermacentor variabilis (assembly GCF_050947875.1). Classification (NCBI taxonomy): domain Eukaryota; kingdom Metazoa; phylum Arthropoda; class Arachnida; order Ixodida; family Ixodidae; genus Dermacentor; species Dermacentor variabilis. Next base: position 23,764 of record NW_027460826.1, read on the forward strand.
AGCAGCATCGGCATGCTTTTCACGTCGTTTGGTAGAAATCCACGAGCGCGTTCTGCCAAAAGCACCATTTTGCATGCCTATTGTGTGGTTTTGCAGAAAACTGCGTCCGCGTCTACCAAAAGATGCATGCGCATGCTTAAAACGCGCTTTGGCACAAATCCATGTGCGGATGTTAAAAATAGCAGCACGGGCATGCTTTTCACGTCGTTTGGTAGAAATCCACGCGCGCATTCTGCCAAAAGCACCATTTGCATGCATATCGTGTGGTTTTGCAGAAAACTGCGTCCGCGTCTACCAAAAGATGCATGCGCATGCTTAAAACGCGCTTTGGCACAAATCCATGTGCGGATGTTAAAAAGAGCAGCATTGGCATGCTTTTCACGTCGTTTGGTAGAAATCCACGCGCGCGTTCTGCCAAAAGCACCATTTGCATGCATATCGTGTGGTTTTGCAGAAAACTGCGTCCGCGTCTACCAAAAGATGCATGCGCATGCTTAAAACGCGTTTTGGCACAAATCCATGTGCGGGTGCTAAAAAGAGCAGCATCGGCATGCTTTTCACGTCGTTTCGTAGAAATCCACACGCGCGTTCTGCCAAAAGCACCATTTGCATGCCTATTGTATGGTTTTGCAGAAAACTGCGTCCGCGTCTACCAAAAGATGCATGCCCATGCTTAAAAACGCGTTTTGGCACAAATCCATGTGCGGATGTTAAAAAGAGCAGCATCGGCATGCTTTTCACGTCGTTTGGTAGAAATCCACGCGCGCGTTCTGCCAAAAGCACCATTTGCATGCATATCGTGTGGTTTTGCAGAAAACTGCGTCCGCGTCTACCAAAAGATGCATGCGCATGCTTAAAACGCGTTTTGGCGCAAATCCATGTGCGGGTGCTAAAAAGAGCAGCATCGGCATGCTTTTCACGTCGTTTCGTAGAAATCCACACGCGCGTTCTGCCAAAAGCACCATTTGCATGCCTATTGTATGGTTTTGCAGAAAACTGCGTCCGCGTCTACCAAAAGATGCATGCGCATGCTTAAAACGCGTTTTGGCAGAAATCCATGTGCGGATGTTAAAAAGAGCAGCATCGGCATGCTTTTCACGTCGTTTGGTAGAAATCCACGCGCGCGTTCTGCCAAAAGCACCATTTGCATGCATATCGTGTGGTTTTGCAGAAAACTGCGTCCGCGTCTACCAAAAGATGCATGCGCATGCTTAAAACGCGTTTTGGCACAAATCCATGTGCGGGTGCTAAAAAGAGCAGCATCGGCATGCTTTTCACGTCGTTTGGTAGAAATCCACACGCGCGTTCTGCCAAAAAGCACCATTTGCATGCCTATTGTGTGGTTTTGCAGAAAACTGCGTCCGCGTCTACCAAAAGATGCATGCGCATGCTTAAAACGCGTTTTGGCACAATTCCATGTGCGGGTGCTAAAAAGAGCAGCATCGGCATGCTTTTCACGTCGTTTGGTAGAAATCCACACGAGCGTTCTGCCAAAAGCACCATTTGCATGCCTATTGTGTGGTTTTGCAGAAAACTGCGTCCGCGTCTACCAAAAGATGCATGCGCATGCTTAAAACGCGCTTTGGCACAAATCCATGTGCGGATGTTAAAAAGAGCAGCATCGGCATGCTTTTCACGTCGTTTGGTAGAAATCCACGCGCGCGTTCTGCCAAAAGCACCATTTGCATGCATATCGTGTGGTTTTGCAGAAAACTGCGTCCTCGTCTACCAAAAGATGCATGCGCATGCTTAAAGCGCGCTTTGGCACAAATCCATGTGCGGGTGCTAAAAAGAGCAGCATCGGCATGCTTTTCACGTCGTTTGGTAGAAATCCACACGCGCGTTCTGCCAAAAGCACCATTTGCATGCCTATTGTGTGGTTTTGCAGAAAACTGCGTCCGCGTCTACCAAAAGATGCATGCGCATGCTTAAAACGCGCTTTGGCACAAATCCATGAGCGGGTGCTAAAAAGAGCAGCATCATCATGCTTTTCACGTTGTTTGGTAGAAATCCACGCGCGCGTTCTGCCAAAAGCACCATTTGCATGCCTATCGTGTGGTTTTGCAGAAAACTGCGTCCGCGTCTACCAAAAGATGCATGCGCATGCTTAAAACGCGCTTTGGCACAAATCCATGTGCGGATGCTAAAAAGAGCAGCATCGGCATGCTTTTCACGTCGTTTGGTAGAAATCCACGCGCGCGTTCTGCCAAAAGCACCATTTGCATGCATATCGTGTGGTTTTGCAGAAAACTGCGTCCGCGTCTACCAAAAGATGCATGCGCATGCTAAAAACGCGTTTTGGCACAAATCCATGTGCGGGTGCTAAAAAGAGCAGCATCGGCATGCTTTTCACGTCGTTTGGTAGAAATCCACGAGCGCGTTCTGCCAAAAGCACCATTTGCATGCCTATTGTGTGGTTTTGCAGAAAACTGCGTCCGCGTCTACCAAAAGATGCATGCGCATGCTTAAAACGCGCTTTGGCACAAATCCATGTGCGGATGTTAAAAATAGCAGCACGGGCATGCTTTTCACGTCGTTTGGTAGAAATCCACGCGCGCATTCTGCCAAAAGCACCATTTGCATGCATATCGTGTGGTTTTGCAGAAAACTGCGTCCGCGTCTACCAAAAGATGCATGCGCATGCTTAAAACGCGCTTTGGCACAAATCCATGTGCGGATGTTAAAAAGAGCAGCATCGGCATGCTTTTCACGTCGTTTGGTAGAAATCCACGCGCGCGTTCTGCCAAAAGCACCATTTGCATGCATATCGTGTGGTTTGCAGAAAACTGCGTCCGCGTCTACCAAAAGATGCATGCGCATGCTTAAAACGCGCTTTGGCACAAATCCATGTGCGGATGTTAAAAAGAGCAGCATCGGCATGCTTTTCACGTTGTTTGGTAGAAATCCACGCGCGCGTTCTGCCAAAAGCACCATTTGCATGCCTATCGTGTGGTTTTGCAGAAAACTGCGTCCGCGTCTACCAAAAGATGCATGCGCATGCTTAAAACGCGCTTTGGCACAAATCCATGTGCGGATGCTAAAAAGAGCAGCATCGGCATGCTTTTCACGTCGTTTGGTAGAAATCCACGCGCGCGTTCTGCCAAAAGCACCATTTGCATGCCTATCGTGTGGTTTTGCAGAAAACTGCGTCCGCGTCTACCAAAAGATGCATGCGCATGCTAAAAACGCGTTTTGGCACAAATCCATGTGCGGATGTTAAAAAGAGCAGCATCGGCATGCTTTTCACGTCGTTTGGTAGAAATCCACGCGCGCGTTCTGCCAAAAGCACCATTTGCATGCATATCGTGTGGTTTTGCAGAAAACTGCGTCCGCGTCTACCAAAAATGCATGCGCATGCATAAAACGCGTTTTGGCACAAATCCATGTGCGGGTGCTAAAAAGAGCAGCATCGTCATGCTTTTCACGTCGTTTGGTAGAAATCCACGCGCGCGTTCTGCCAAAAGCACCATTTGCATGCATATCGTGTGGTTTTGCAGAAAACTGCGTCCGCGTCTACCAAAAGATGCATGCGCATGCTTAAAACGCGTTTTGGCACAAATCCATGTGCGGGTGCTAAAAAGAGCAGCATCGGCATGCTTTTCACGTCGTTTGGTAGAAATCCACGCGCGCGTTCTGCCAAAAGCACCATTTGCATGCATATCGTGTGGTTTTGCAGAAAACTGCGTCCGCGTCAACCAAAAGATGCATGCGCATGCTAAAAACGCGTTTTGGCACAAATCCATGTGCGGATGTTAAAAAGAGCAGCATCGGCATGCTTTTCACGTCGTTTGGTAGAAATCCACGCGCGCGTTCTGCCAAAAGCACCATTTGCATGCATATCGTGTGGTTTTGCAGAAAACTGCGTCCGCGTCTATCAAAAGATGCATGCGCATGCTAAAAACGCGTTTTGGCACAAATCCATGTGCGGGTGCTAAAAAGAGCAGCATCGGCATGCTTTTCACGTCGTTTGGTAGAAATCCACGCGCGCGTTCTGCCAAAAGCACCATTTGCATGCCTATCGTGTGGTTTTGCAGAAAACTGCGTCCGCGTCTACCAAAAGATGCATGCGCATGTTTAAAACGCGCTTTGGCACAAATCCATGTGCGGGTGCTAAAAAGAGCAGCATCGGCATGCTTTTCACGTCGTTTGGTAGAAATCCACGCGCGCGTTCTGCCAAAAGCACCATTTGCATGCCTATCGTGTGGTTTTGCAGAAAACTGCGTCCGCGTCTACCAAAAGATGCATGCGCATGCTTAAAACGCGCTTTGGCACAAATCCATGTGCGGATGTTAAAAAGAGCAGCATCGGCATGCTTTTCACGTTGTTTGGTAGAAATCCATGCGCGCGTTCTGCCAAATGCACCATTTGCATGCCTATCGTGTGGTTTTGCAGAAAACTGCGTCCGCGTCTACCAAAAGATGCATGCGCATGCTAAAAACGCGTTTTGGCACAAATCCATGTGCGGGTGCTAAAAAGAGCAGCATCGGCATGCTTTTCACGTGTTTGGTAGAAATCCACGCGCGCGTTCTGCCAAAAGCACCATTTGCATGCCTATCGTGTGGTTTGCAGAAAACTGCGTCCGCGTCTACCAAACGATGCATGCGCATGCTTAAAACGCGCTTTGGCACAAATCCATGTGCGGATGCTAAAAAGAGCAGCATCGGCATGCTTTTCACGTCGTTTGGTAGAAATACACGCGCGCGTTCTGCCAAAAGCACGATTTGCATGCATATCGTGTGGTTTTGCAGAAAACTGCGTCCGCGTCTACCAAAAGATGCATGCGCATGCTAAAAACGCGTTTTGGCACAAATCCATGTGCGGATGTTAAAAAGAGCAGCATCGGCATGCTTTTCACGTCGTTTGGTAGAAATCCACGCGCGCGTTCTGCCAAAAGCACCATTTGCATGCCTATTGTGTGGTTTTGCAGAAAACTGCGTCCGCGTCTACCAAAAGATGCATGCGCATGCTTAAAACGCGCTTTGGCACAAATCCATGTGCGGATGTTAAAAAGAGCAGCATCGGCATGCTTTTCACGTCGTTTGGTAGAAATCCACGCGCGCGTTCTGCCAAAAGCACCATTTGCATGCATATCGTGTGGTTTTGCAGAAAACTGCGTCCGCGTCTACCAAAAGATGCATGCGCATGCTTAAAACGCGTTTTGGCACAAATCCATGTGCGGGTGCTAAAAAGAGCAGCATCGGCATGCTTTTCACGTCGTTTCGTAGAAATCCACACGCGCGTTCTGCCAAAAGCACCATTTGCATGCCTATTGTGTGGTTTTGCAGAAAACTGCGTCCGCGTCTACCAAAAGATGCATGCGCATGCTTAAAACGCGTTTTGGCACAAATCCATGTGCGGGTGCTAAAAAGAGCAGCATCGGCATGCTTTTCACGTCCTTTGGTAGAAATCCACACGCGCGTTCTGCCAAAAGCACCATTTGCATGCCTATTGTGTGGTTTTGCAGAAAACTGCGTCCGCGTCTACCAAAAGATGCATGCGCATGCTTAAAACGCGCTGTGGCACAAATCCATGTGCGGATGTTAAAAAGAGCAGCATCGGCATGCTTTTCACGTCGTTTGGTAGAAATCCACGCGCGCGTTCTGCCAAAAGCACCATTTGCATGCATATCGTGTGGTTTTGCAGAAAACTGCGTCCGCGTCTACCAAAAGATGCATGCGCATGCTTAAAACCCGCTTTGGCACAAATCCATGTGCGGATGTTAAAAGAGCAGCATCGGCATGCTTTTCACGTTGTTTGGTAGAAATCCACGCGCGCGTTCTGCAAAAGCACCATTTGGATGCCTATCGTGTGGTTTTGCAGAAAACTGCGTCCGCGTCTACCAAAAGATGCATGCGCACGCTAAAAACGCGTTTTGGCACAAATCCATGTGCGGGTGCTAAAAAGAGCAGCATCGGCATGCTTTTCACGTCGTTTGGTAGAAATCCACACGCGCGTTCTGCCAAAAGCACCATTTGCATGCCTATTGGGTGGTTTTGCAGAAAACTGCGTCCGCGTCTACCAAAAGATGCATGCGTATGCTTAAAACGCGCTTTGGCACAAATCCATGTGCGGATGTTAAAAAGAGCAGCATCGGCATGCTTTTCACGTCGTTTGGTAGAAATCCACGCGCGCGTTCTGCCAAAACCACCATTTGCATGCATATCGTGTGGTTTTGCAGAAAACTGCGTCCGCGTCTACCAAAAGATGCATGCGCATGCTTAAAACGCGCTTTGGCACAAATCCATGTGCGGATGTTAAAAAGAGCAGCATCGGCATGCTTTTCACGTTGTTTGGTAGAAATCCACGCGCGCGTTCTGCCAAAAGCACCATTTGCATGCCTATCGTGTGGTTTTGCAGAAAACTGCGTCCGCGTCTACCAAAAGATGCATGCGCATGCTAAAAACGCGTTTTGGCACAAATCCATGTGCGGATGTTAAAAAGAGCAGCATCGGCATGCTTTTCACGTCGTTTGGTAGAAATCCACGCGCGCGTTCTGCCAAAAGCACCATTTGCATGCATATCGTGTGGTTTTGCAGAAAACTGCGTCCGCGTCTACCAAAAGATGCATGCGCATGCTTAAAACGCGTTTTGGCACAAATCCATGTGCGGATGTTAAAAAGAGCAGCATCGGCATGCTTTTCACGTCGTTTGGTAGAAATCCACGCGCGCGTTCTGCCAAAAGCACCATTTGCATGCATATGGTGTGGTTTTGCAGAAAACTGCGTCCGCGTCTACCAAAAGATGCATGCGCATGCTTAAAACGCGTTTTGCCACAAATCCATGTGCGGTGCTAAAAAGAGCAGCATCGGCATGCTTTTCACGTCGTTCGGTAGAAATCCACACGCGCGTTCTGCCAAAAGCACCATTTGCATGCCTATTGTGTGGTTTTGCAGAAAACTGCGTCCGCGTCTACCAAAAGATGCACGCGCATGCTTAAAACGCGTTTTGGCACAAATCCATGTGCGGGTGCTAAAAAGAGCAGCATCGGCATGCTTTTCACGTCGTTTGGTAGAAATCCACACGCGCGTTCTGCCAAAAGCACCATTTGCATGCCTATTGTGTGGTTTTGCAGAAAACTGCGTCCGCGTCTACCAAAAGATGCATGCGCATGCTTAAAACGCGCTTTGGCACAAATCCATGTGCGGATGTTAAAAAGAGCAGCATCGGCATGCTTTTCACGTCGTTTGGTAGAAATCCACGCGCGCGTTCTGCCAAAAGCACCATTTGCATGCATATCGTGTGGTTTTGCAGAAAACTGCGTCCGCGTCTACCAAAAGATGCATGCGCATGCTTAAAACGCGCTTTGGCACAAATCCATGTGCGGGTGCTAAAAAGAGCAGCATCATCATGCTTTTCACGTTGTTTGGTAGAAATCCACGCGCGCGTTCTGCCAAAAGCACCATTTGCATGCCTATCGTGTGGTTTTGCAGAAAACTGCGTCCGCGTCTACCAAAAGATGCATGCGCATGCTTAAAACGCGCTTTGGCACAAATGCATGTGCGGATGCTAAAAAGAGCAGCATCGGCATGCTTTTCACGTCGTTTGGTAGAAATCCACGCGCGCGTTCTGCCAAAAGCACCATTTGCATGCATATCGTGTGGTTTTGCAGAAAACTGCGTCCGCGTCTACCAAAAGATGCATGCGCATGCTAAAAACGCGTTTTGGCACAAATCCATGTGCGGGTGCTAAAAAGAGCAGCATCGGCATGCTTTTCACGTCGTTTGGTTGAAATCCACGAGCGCGTTCTGCCAAAAGCACCATTTGCATGCCTATTGTGTGGTTTTGCAGAAAACTGCGTCCGCGTCTACCAAAAGATGCATGCGCATGCTTAAAACGCGCTTTTGGCACAAATCCATGTGCGGATGTTAAAAAGAGCAGCATCGGCATGCTTTTCACGTCGTTTGGTAGAAATCCACGCGCGCGTTCTGCCAAAAGCACCATTTGCATGCATATCGTGTGGTTTTGCAGAGAACTGCGTCCGCGTCTACCAAAAGATGCATGCGCATGCTTAAAACGCGCTTTGGCACAAATCCATGTGCGGATGTTAAAAGAGCAGCATCGGCATGCTTTTCACGTCGTTTGGTAGAAATCCACGCGCGCGTTCTGCCAAAAGCACCATTTGCATGCCTATCTTGTGGTTTTGCAGAAAACTGCGTCCGCGTCTACCAAAAGATGCATGCGCATGCTAAAAACGCGTTTTGGCACAAATCCATGTGCGGGTGCTAAAAAGAGCAGCATCGGCATGCTTTTCACGTTGTTTGGTAGAAATCCACGCGCGCGTTCTGCCAAAAGCACCCTTTGCATGCCTATCGTGTGGTTTTGCAGAAAACTGCGTCCGCGTCTACCAAAAGATGCATGCGCATGCTTAAAACGCGCTTTGGCACAAATCCATGTGCGGATGCTAAAAAGAGCAGCATCGGCATGCTTTTCACGTCGTTTGGTAGAAATCCACGCGCGCTCTGCCAAAAGCACCATTTGCATGCATATCGTGTGGTTTTGCAGAAAACTGCGTCCGCGTCTACCAAAAGATGCATGCGCATGCTAAAAACGCGTTTTGGCACAAATCCATGTGCGGATGTTAAAAAGAGCAGCATCGGCATGCTTTTCACGTCGTTTGGTAGAAATCCACGCGCGCGTTCTGCCAAAAGCACCATTTGCATGCATATCGTGTGGTTTTGCAGAAAACTGCGTCCGCGTCTACCAAAAGATGCATGCGCATGCTTAAAACGCGTTTTGGCACAAATCCATGTGCGGGTGCTAAAAGAGCAGCATCGGCATGCTTTTCACGTCGTTTGGTAGAAATCCACACGCGCGTTCTGCCAAAAGCACCATTTGCATGCCTATTGTGTGGTTTTGCAGAAAACTGCGTCCGCGTCTACCAAAAGATGCATGCGCATGCTCAAAACGCGCTTTGGCACAAATCCATGTGCGGATGCTAAAAAGAGCAGCATCGGCATGCTTTTCACGTCGTTTGGTAGAAATCCACGCGCGCGTTCTGCCAAAAGCACCATTTGCATGCCTATTGTGTGGTTTTGCAGAAAACTGCGTCCGCGTCTACCAAAAGATGCATGCGCATGCTTAAAACGCGCTTGGCACAAATCCATGTGCGGATGTTAAAAAGAGCAGCATCGGCATGCTTTTCACGTCGTTTGGTAGAAATCCACGCGCGCGTTCTGCCAAAAGCACCATTTGCATGCATATCGTGTGGTTTTGCAGAAAACTGCGTCCGCGTCTACCAAAAGATGCATGCGCATGCTTAAAACGCGCTTTGGCACAAATCCATGTGCGGGTGCTAAAAAGAGCAGCATCATCATGCTTTTCACGTTGTTTGGTAGAAATCCACGCGCGCGTTCTGCCAAAAGCACCATTTGCATGCCTATCGTGTGGTTTTGCAGAAAACTGCGTCCGCGTCTACCAAAAGATGCATGCGCATGCTTAAAACGCGCTTTGGCACAAATCCATGTGCGGATGCTAAAAAGAGCAGCATCGGCATGCTTTTCACGTCGTTTGGTAGAAATCCACGCGCGCGTTCTGCCAAAAGCACCATTTGCATGCATATCGTGTGGTTTTGCAGAAAACTGCGTCCGCGTCTACCAAAAGATGCATGCGCATGCTAAAAACGCGTTTTGGCACAAATCCATGTGCGGGTGCTAAAAAGAGCAGCATCGGCATGCTTTTCACGTCGTTTGGTTGAAATCCACGAGCGCGTTCTGCCAAAAGCACCATTTGCATGCCTATTGTGTGGTTTTGCAGAAAACTGCGTCCGCGTCTACCAAAAGATGCATGCGCATGCTTAAAACGCGCTTTGGCACAAATCCATGTGCGGATGTTAAAAAGAGCAGCATCGGCATGCTTTTCACGTCGTTTGGTAGAAATCCACGCGCGCGTTCTGCCAAAAGCACCATTTGCATGCATATCGTGTGGTTTTGCAGAAAACTGCGTCCGCGTCTACCAAAAGATGCATGCGCATGCTTAAAACGCGCTTTGGCACAAATCCATGTGCGGATGTTAAAAAGAGCAGCATCGGCATGCTTTTCACGTCGTTTGGTAGAAATCCACGCGCGCGTTCTGCCAAAAGCACCATTTGCATGCCTATCTTGTGGTTTTGCAGAAAACTGCGTCCGCGTCTACCAAAAGATGCATGCGCATGCTAAAAACGCGTTTTGGCACAAATCCATGTGCGGGTGCTAAAAAGAGCAGCATCGGCATGCTTTTCACGTTGTTTGGTAGAAATCCACGCGCGCGTTCTGCCAAAAGCACCATTTGCATGCCTATCGTGTGGTTTTGCAGAAAACTGCGTCCGCGTCTACCAAAAGATGCATGCGCATGCTTAAAACGCGCTTTGGCACAAATCCATGTGCGGATGCTAAAAAGAGCAGCATCGGCATGCGTTTCACGTCGTTTGGTAGAAATCCACGCGCGCGTTCTGCCAAAATCACGATTTGCATGCATATCGTGTGGTTTTGCAGAAAACTGCGTCCGCGTCTACCAAAAGATGCATGCGCATGCTAAAAACGCGTTTTGGCACAAATCCATGTGCGGATGTTAAAAAGAGCAGCATCGGCATGCTTTTCACGTCGTTTGGTAGAAATCCACGCGCGCGTTCTGCCAAAAGCACCATTTGCATGCATATCGTGTGGTTTTGCAGAAAACTGCGTCCGCGTCTACCAAAAGATGCATGCGCATGCTTAAAACGCGTTTTGGCACAAATCCATGTGCGGGTGCTAAAAAGAGCAGCATCGGCATGCTTTTCACGTCGTTTGGTAGAAATCCACACGCGCGTTCTGCCAAAAGCACCATTTGCATGCCTATTGTGTGGTTTTGCAGAAAACTGCGTCCGCGTCTACCAAAAGATGCATGCGCATGCTCAAAACGCGCTTTGGCACAAATCCATGTGCGGATGCTAAAAAGAGCAGCATCGGCATGCTTTTCACGTCGTTTGGTAGAAATCCACGCGCGCGTTCTGCCAAAAGCACCATTTGCATGCCTATCGTGTGGTTTTGCAGAAAACTGCGTCCGCGTCTACCAAAAGATGCATGCGCATGCTAAAAACGCGTTTTGGCACAAATCCATGTGCGGATGTTAAAAAGAGCAGCATCGGCATGCTTTTCAGGTCGTTTGGTAGAAATCCACGCGCGCGTTCTGCCAAAAGCACCATTTGCACGCATATCGTGTGGTTTTGCAGAAAACTGCGTCCGCGTCTACCAAAAGATGCATGCGCATGCATAAAACGCGTTTTGGCACAAATCCATGTGCGGGTGCTAAAAAGAGCAGCATCGGCATGCTTTTCACGTCGTTTGGTAGAAATCCACGCGCGCGTTCTGCCAAAAGCACCATTTGCATGCATATCGTGTGGTTTTGCAGAAAACTGCGTCCGCGTCTACCAAAAGATGCATGCGCATGCTTAAAAACGCGTTTTGGCACAAATCCATGTGCGGGTGCTAAAAAGAGCAGCATCGGCATGCTTTTCACGTCGTTTGGTAGAAATCCACGCGCGCGTTCTGCCAAATGCACCATTTGCATGCATATCGTGTGGCTTTGCAGAAAACTGCGTCCGCGTCTACCAAAAGATGCATGCGCATGCTAAAAACGCGTTTTGGCACAAATCCATGTGCGGATGTTAAAAAGAGCAGCATCGGCATGCTTTTCACGTCGTTTGGTAGAAATCCACGCGCGCGTTCTGCCAAAAGCACCATTTGCATGCATATCGTGTGGTTTTGCAGAAAACTGCGTCCGCGTCTACCAAAAGATGCATGCGCATGCTAAAAAACGGGTTTTGGCACAAATCCGTGTGCGGGTGCTAAAAAGAGCAGCATCGGCATGCTTTTCACGTCGTTTGGTAGAAATCCACGCGCGCGTTCTGCCAAAAGCACCATTTGCATGCCTATCGTGTGGTTTTGCAGAAAACTGCGTCCGCGTCTACCAAAAGATGCATGCGCATGTTTAAAACGCGCTTTGGCACAAATCCATGTGCGGGTGCTAAAAAGAGCAGCATCGGCATGCTTTTCACGTCGTTTGGTAGAAATCCACGCGCGCGTTCTGCCAAAAGCACCATTTGCATGCCTATCGTGTGGTTTTGCAGAAAACTGCGTCCGCGTCTACCAAAAGATGCATGCGCATGCTTAAAACGCGCTTTGGCACAAATCCATGTGCGGATGTTAAAAAGAGCAGCATCGGCATGCTTTTCACGTTGTTTGTAGAAATCCACGCGCGCGTTCTGCCAAAAGCACCATTTGCATGCCTATCGTGTGGTTTTGCAGAAAACTGCGTCCGCGTCTACCAAAAGATGCATGCGCATGCTAAAAACGCGTTTTCGCACAAATCCATGTGCGGGTGCTAAAAAGAGCAGCATCGGCATGCTTTTCACGTTGTTTGCTAGAAATCCACGCGCGCGTTCTGCCAAAAGCACCATTTGCATGCCTATCGTGTGGTTTTGCAGAAAACTGCGTCCGCGTCTACCAAACGATGCATGCGCATGCTTAAAACGCGCTTTTGGCACAAATCCATGTGCGGATGCTAAAAAGAGCAGCATCGGCATGCTTTTCACGTCGTTTGGTAGAAATCCACGCGCGCGTTCTGCCAAAAGCACGATTTGCATGCATATCGTGTGGTTTTGCAGAAAACTGCGTCCGCGTCTACCAAAAGATGCATGCGCATGCTAAAAACGCGTTTTGGCACAAATCCATGTGCGGGTGCTAAAAAGAGCAGCATCGGCATGCTTTTCACGTCGTTTCGTAGAAATCCACACGCGCGTTCTGCCAAATCACCATTTGCATGCCTATTGTGTGGTTTTGCAGAAACTGCGTCCGCGTCTACCAAAAGATGCATGCGCATGCTTAAAACGCGTTTTGGCACAAATCCATGTGCGGGTGCTAAAAAGAGCAGCATCGGCATGCTTTTCACGTCCTTTGGTAGAAATCCACACGCGCGTTCTGCCAAAAGCACCATTTGCATGCCTATTGTGTGGTTTTGCAGAAAACTGCGTCCGCGTCTACCAAAAGATGCATGCGCATGCTTAAAACGCGCTTTGGCACAAATCCATGTGCGGATGTTAAAAAGAGCAGCATCGGCATGCTTTTCACGTCGTTTGGTAGAAATCCACGCGCGCGTTCTGCCAAAAGCACCATTTGCATGCATATCGTGTGGTTTTGCAGAAAACTGCGTCCGCGTCTACCAAAAGATGCATGCGCATGCTTAAAACGCGCTTTGGCACAAATCCATGTGCGGATGTTAAAAAGAGCAGCATCGGCATGCTTTTCACGTCGTTTGGTAGAAATCCACGCGCGCGTTCTGCCAAAAGCACCATTTGCATGCCTATCTTGTGGTTTTGCAGAAAACTGCGTCCGCGTCTACCAAAAGATGCATGCGCATGCTAAAAACGCGTTTTGGCACAAATCCATGTGCGGGTGCTAAAAAGAGCAGCATCGGCATGTTTTCACGTTGTTTGGTAGAAATCCACGCGCGCGTTCTGCCAAAAGCACCATTTGCATGCCTATCGTGTGGTTTTGCAGAAAACTGCGTCCGCGTCTACCAAAAGATGCATGCGCATGCTTAAAACGCGCTTTGGCACAAATCCATGTGCGGATGCTAAAAAGAGCAGCATCGGCATGCTCTTCACGTCGTTTGGTAGAAATCCACGCGCGCGTTCTGCCAAAATCACGATTTGCATGCATATCGTGTGGTTTTGCAGAAAACTGCGTCCGCGTCTACCAAAAGATGCATGCGCATGCTAAAAACGCGTTTTGGCACAAATCCATGTGCGGATGTTAAAAAGAGCAGCATCGGCATGCTTTTCACGTCGTTTGGTAGAAATCCACGCGCGCGTTCTGCCAAAAGCACCATTTGCATGCATATCGTGTGGTTTTGCAGAAAACTGCGTCCGCGTCTACCAAAAGATGCATGCGCATGCTTAAAAACGCGTTTTGGCACAAATCCATGTGCGGGTGCTAAAAAGAGCAGCATCGGCATGCTTTTCACGTCGTTTGGTAGAAATCCACACGCGCGTTCTGCCAAAAGCACCATTTGCATGCCTATTGTGTGGTTTTGCAGAAAACTGCGTCCGCGTCTACCAAAAGATGCATGCGCATGCTTAAAACGCGCTTTGGCACAAATCCATGTGCGTATGCTAAAAAGAGCAGCATCGGCATGCTTTTCACGTCGTTTGGTAGAAATCCACGCGCGCGTTCTGCCAAAAGCACCATTTGCATGCCTATCGTGTGGTTTTGCAGAAAACTGCGTCCGCGTCTACCAAAAGATGCATGCGCATGCTAAAAACGCGTTTTGGCACAAATCCATGTGCGGATGTTAAAAAGAGCAGCATCGGCATGCTTTTCAGGTCGTTTGGTAGAAATCCACGCGCGCGTTCTGCCAAAAGCACCATTTGCACGCATATCGTGTGGTTTTGCAGAAAACTGCGTCCGCGTCTACCAAAAGATGCATGCGGCATGCATAAAACGCGTTTTGGCACAAATCCATGTGCGGGTGCTAAAAAGAGCAGCATCGGCATGCTTTTCACGTCGTTTGGTAGAAATCCACGCGCGCGTTCTGCCAAAAGCACCATTTGCATGCATATCGTGTGGTTTTGCAGAAAACTGCGTCCGCGTCTACCAAAAGATGCATGCGCATGCTTAAAACGCGTTTTGGCACAAATCCATGTGCGGGTGCTAAAAAGAGCAGCATCGGCATGCTTTTCACGTCGTTTGGTAGAAATCCACGCGCGCGTTCTGCCAAAAGCACCATTTGCATGCATATCGTGTGGTTTTGCAGAAAACTGCGTCCGCGTCTACCAAAAGATGCATGCGCATGCTAAAAACGCGTTTTGGCACAAATCCATGTGCGGATGTTAAAAAGAGCAGCATCGGCATGCTTTTCACGTCGTTTGGTAGAAATCCACGCGCGCGTTCTGCCAAAAGCACCATTTGCATGCATATTGTGTGGTTTTGCAGAAAACTGCGTCCGCGTCTACCAAAAGATGCATGCGCATGCTAAAAACGCGTTTTGGCACAAATCCGTGTGCGGGTGCTAAAAAGAGCAGCATCGGCATGCTTTTCACGTCGTTTGGTAGAAATCCACGCGCGCGTTCTGCCAAAAGCACCATTTGCATGCCTATCGTGTGGTTTTGCAGAAAACTGCGTCCGCGTCTACCAAAAGATGCATGCGCATGTTTAAAACGCGCTTTGGCACAAATCCATGTGCGGGTGCTAAAAAGAGCAGCATCGGCATGCTTTTCACGTCGTTTGGTAGAAATCCACGCGCGCGTTCTGCCAAAAGCACCATTTGCATGCCTATCGTGTGGTTTTGCAGAAAACTGCGTCCGCGTCTACCAAAAGATGCATGCGCATGCTTAAAACGCGCTTTGGCACAAATCCATGTGCGGGTGCTAAAAAGAGCAGCATCGGCATGCTTTTCACGTCGTTTGGTAGAAATCCACGCGCGCGTTCTGCCAAAAGCACCATTTGCATGCATATCGTGTGGTTTTGCAGAAAACTGCGTCCGCGTCTACCAAAGATGCATGCGCATGCTAAAAACGCGTTTTGGCACAAATCCATGTGCGGATGTTAAAAAGAGCAGCATCGGCATGCTTTTCACGTCGTTTGGTAGAAATCCACGCGCGCGTTCTGCCAAAAGCACCATTTGCATGCATATCGTGTGGTTTTGCAGAAAACTGCGTCCGCGTCTACCAAAAGATGCATGCGCATGCTAAAAACGCGTTTTGGCACAAATCCGTGTGCGGGTGCTAAAAAGAGCAGCATCGGCATGCTTTTCACGTCGTTTGGTAGAAATCCACGCGCGCGTTCTGCCAAAAGCACCATTTGCATGCCTATCGTGTGGTTTTGCAGAAAACTGCGTCCGCGTCTACCAAAAGATGCATGCGCATGTTTAAAACGCGCTTTGGCACAAATCCATGTGCGGGTGCTAAAAAGAGCAGCATCGGCATGCTTTTCACGTCGTTTGGTAGAAATCCACGCGCGCGTTCTGCCAAAAGCACCATTTGCATGCCTATCGTGTGGTTTTGCAGAAAACTGCGTCCGCGTCTACCAAAAGATGCATGCGCATGCTTAAAACGCGCTTTGGCACAAATCCATGTGCGGATGTTAAAAAGAGCAGCATCGGTATGCTTTTCACGTTGTTTGGTAGAAATCCACGCGCGCGTTCTGCCAAAAGCACCATTTGCATGCCTATCGTGTGGTTTTGCAGAAAACTGCGTCCGCGTCTACCAAAAGATGCATGCGCATGCTAAAAACGCGTTTTCGCACAAATCCATGTGCGGGTGCTAAAAAGAGCAGCATCGGCATGCTTTTCACGTTGTTTGGTAGAAATCCACGCGCGCGTTCTGCCAAAAGCACCATTTGCATGCCTATCGTGTGGTTTTGCAGAAAACTGCGTCCGCGTCTACCAAACGATGCATGCGCATGCTTAAAACGCGCTTTGGCACAAATCCATGTGCGGATGCTAAAAAGAGCAGCATCGGCATGCTTTTCACGTCGTTTGGTAGAAATCCACGCGCGCGTTCTGCCAAAAGCACGATTTGCATGCATATCGTGTGCTTTTGCAGAAAACTGCGTCCGCGTCTACCAAAAGATGCATGCGCATGCTAAAAACGCGTTTTGGCACAAATCCATGTGCGGATGTTAAAAAGAGCAGCATCGGCATGCTTTTCACGTCGTTTGGTAGAAATCCACGCGCGCGTTCTGCCAAAAGCACCATTTGCATGCCTATTGTGTGGTTTTGCAGAAAACTGCGTCCGCGTCTACCAAAAGATGCATGCGCATGCTTAAAACGCGCTTTGGCACAAATCCATGTGCGGATGTTAAAAAGAGCAGCATCGGCATGCTTTTCAAGTCGTTTGGTAGAAATCCACGCGCGCGTTCTGCCAAAAGCACCATTTGCATGCATATCGTGTGGTTTTGCAGAAAACTGCGTCCGCGTCTACCAAAAGATGCATGCGCATGCTTAAAACGCGTTTTGGCACAAATCCATGTGCGGGTGCTAAAAAGAGCAGCATCGGCATGCTTTTCACGTCGTTTCGTAGAAATCCACACGCGCGTTCTGCCAAAAGCACCATTTGCATGCCTATTGTGTGGTTTTGCAGAAAACTGCGTCCGCGTCTACCAAAAGATGCATGCGCATGCTTAAAACGCGTTTTGGCACAAATCCATGTGCGGGTGCTAAAAAGAGCAGCATCGGCATGCTTTTCACGTCCTTTGGTAGAAATCCACACGCGCGTTCTGCCAAAAGCACCATTTGCATGCCTATTGTGTGGTTTTGCAGAAAACTGCGTCCGCGTCTACCAAAAGATGCATGCGCATGCTTAAAACGCGCTTTGGCACAAATCCATGTGCGGATGTTAAAAAGAGCAGCATCGGCATGCTTTTCACGTCGTTTGGTAGAAATCCACGCGCGCGTTCTGCCAAAAGCACCATTTGCATGCATATCGTGTGGTTTTGCAGAAAACTGCGTCCGCGTCTACCAAAAGATGCATGCGCATGCTTAAAACGCGCTTTGGCACAAATCCATGTGCGGATGTTAAAAAGAGCAGCATCGGCATGCTTTTCACGTTGTTTGGTAGAAATCCACGCGCGCGTTCTGCCAAAAGCACCATTTGCATGCCTATCGTGTGGTTTTGCAGAAAACTGCGTCCGCGTCTACCAAAAGATGCATGCGCATGCTAAAAACGCGTTTTGGCACAAATCCATGTGCGGGTGCTAAAAAGAGCAGCATCGGCATGCTTTTCACGTCGTTTGGTAGAAATCCACACGCGCGTTCTGCCAAAAGCACCATTGCATGCCTATTGGGTGGTTTTGCAGAAAACTGCGTCCGCGTCTACCAAAAGATGCATGCGCATGCTTAAAACGCGCTTTGGCACAAATCCATGTGCGGATGTTAAAAGAGCAGCATCGGCATGCTTTTCACGTCGTTTGGTAGAAATCCACGCTCGCGTTCTGCCAAAATCACCATTTGCATGCATATCGTGTGGTTTTGCAGAAAACTGCGTCCGCGTCTACCAAAAGATGCATGCGCATGCTTAAAACGCGCTTTGGCACAAATCCATGTGCGGATGTTAAAAAGAGCAGCATCGGCATGCTTTTCACGTTGTTTGGCAGAAATCCACGCGCGCGTTCTGCCAAAAGCACCATTTGCATGCCTATCGTGTGGTTTTGCAGAAAACTGCGTCCGCGTCTACCAAAAGATGCATGCGCATGCTAAAAACGCGTTTTGGCACAAATCCATGTGCGGATGCTAAAAAGAGCAGCATCGGCATGCTTTTCACGTCGTTTGGTAGAAATCCACGCGCGCGTTCTGCCAAAAGCACGATTTGCATGCATATCATGTGGTTTTGCAGAAAACTGCGTCCGCGTCTACCAAAAGATGCATGCGCATGCTAAAAACGCGTTTTGGCACAAATCCATGTGCGGATGTTAAAAAGAGCAGCATCGGCATGCTTTTCACGTCGTTCGGTAGAAATCCACGCGCGCGTTCTGCCAAAAGCACCATTTGCATGCATATCGTGTGGTTTAGCAGAAAACTGCGTCCGCGTCTACCAAAAGATGCATGCGCATGCTTAAAACGCGCTTTGGCACAAATCCATGTGCGGGTGCTAAAAAGAGCAGCATCATCATGCTTTTCACGTTGTTTGGTAGAAATCCACGCGCGCGTTCTGCCAAAAGCACCATTTGCATGCCTATCGTGTGGTTTTGCAGAAAACTGCGTCCGCGTCTACCAAAAGATGCATGCGCATGCTTAAAACGCGCTTTGGCACAAATCCATGTGCGGATGCTAAAAAGAGCAGCATCGGCATGCTTTTCACGTCGTTTGGTAGAAATCCACGCGCGCGTTCTGCCAAAAGCACCATTTGCATGCATATCGTGTGGTTTTGCAGAAAACTGCGTCCGCGTCTACCAAAAGATGCATGCGCATGCTAAAAACGCGTTTTGGCACAAATCCATGTGCGGATGTTAAAAAGAGCAGCATCGGCATGCTTTTCACGTCGTTTGGTAGAAATCCACGCGCGCGTTCTGCCAAAAGCACCATTTGCATGCATATCGTGTGGTTTTGCAGAAAACTGCGTCCGCGTCTACCAAAAGATGCATGCGCATGCTAAAAACGCGTTTTGGCACAAATCCGTGTGCGGGTGCTAAAAAGAGCAGCATCGGCATGCTTTTCACGTCGTTTGGTAGAAATCCACGCGCGCGTTCTGCCAAAAGCACCATTTGCATGCCTATCGTGTGGTTTTGCAGAAAACTGCGTCCGCGTCTACCAAAAGATGCATGCGCATGTTTAAAACGCGCTTTGGCACAAATCCATGTGCGGGTGCAAAAAGAGCAGCATCGGCATGCTTTTCACGTCGTTTGGTAGAAATCCACGCGCGCGTTCTGCCAAAAGCACCATTTGCATGCCTATCGTGTGGTTTTGCAGAAAACTGCGTCCGCGTCTACCAAAAGATGCATGCGCATGCTTAAAACGCGCTTTGGCACAAATCCATGTGCGGATGTTAAAAAGAGCAGCATCGGCATGCTTTTCACGTTGTTTGGTAGAAATCCACGCGCGCGTTCTCCAAAAGCACCATTTGCATGCCTATCGTGTGGTTTTGCAGAAAACTGCGTCCGCGTCTACCAAAAGATGCATGCGCATGCTAAAAACGCGTTTTCGCACAAATCCATGTGCGGGTGCTAAAAAGAGCAGCATCGGCATGCTTTTCACGTCGTTTGGTAGAAATCCACGCGCGCGTTCTGCCAAAAGCACCATTTGCATGCATATCGTGTGGTTTTGCAGAAAACTGCGTCCGCGTCTACCAAAAGATGCATGCGCATGCTAAAAACGCGTTTTGGCACAAATCCGTGTGCGGGTGCTAAAAAGAGCAGCATCGGCATGCTTTTCACGTCGTTTGGTAGAAATCCACGCGCGCGTTCTGCCAAAAGCACCATTTGCATGCCTATCGTGTGGTTTTGCAGAAAACTGCGTCCGCGTCTACCAAAAGATGCATGCGCATGCTTAAAACGCGCTTTGGCACAAATCCATGTGCGGATGTTAAAAAGAGCAGCATCGGCATGCTTTTCACGTTGTTTGGTAGAAATCCACGCGCGCGTTCTGCCAAAAGCACCATTTGCATGCCTATCGTGTGGTTTTGCAGAAAACTGCGCCCGCGTCTACCAAAAGATGCATGCGCATGCTAAAAACGCGTTTTCGCACAAATCCATGTGCGGGTGCTAAAAAGAGCAGCATCGGCATGCTTTTCACGTTGTTTGGTAGAAATCCACGCGCGCGTTCTGCCAAAAGCACCATTTGCATGCCTATCGTGTGGTTTTGCAGAAAACTGCGTCCGCGTCTACCAAAAGATGCATGCGCATGCTAAAAACGCGTTTTGGCACAAATCCATGTGCGGGTGCTAAAAAGAGCAGCATCGGCATGCTTTTCACGTCGTTTGGTAGAAATCCACGAGCGCGTTCTGCCAAAAGCACCATTTGCATGCATATCGTGTGGTTTTGCAGAAAACTGCGTCCGCGTCTACCAAAAGATGCATGCGCATGCTAAAAACGCGTTTTGGCACAAATCCATGTGCGGATGTTAAAAAGAGCAGCATCGGCATGCTTTTCACGTCGTTTGGTAGAAATCCACGCGCGCGTTCTGCCAAAAGCACCATTTGCATGCATATCGTGTGGTTTTGCAGAAAACTGCGTCCGCGTCTACCAAAAGATGCATGCGCATGCTAAAAACGCGTTTTGGCACAAATCCGTGTGCGGGTGCTAAAAAGAGCAGCATCGGCATGCTTTTCACGTCGTTTGGTAGAAATCCACGCGCGCGTTCTGCCAAAAGCACCATTTGCATGCCTATCGTGTGGTTTTGCAGAAAACTGCGTCCGCGTCTACCAAAAGATGCATGCGCATGTTTAAAACGCGCTTTGGCACAAATCCATGTGCGGGTGCAAAAAGAGCAGCATCGGCATGCTTTTCACGTCGTTTGGTAGAAATCCACGCGCGCGTTCTGCCAAAAGCACCATTTGCATGCATATCGTGTGGTTTTGCAGAAAACTGCGTCCGCGTCTACCAAAAGATGCATGCGCATGTTTAAAACGCGCTTTGGCACAAATCCATGTGCGGGTGCTAAAAAGAGCAGCATCGGCATGCTTTTCACGTCGTTTGGTAGAAATCCACGCGCGCGTTCTGCCAAAAGCACCATTTGCATGCCTATCGTGTGGTTTTGCAGAAAACTGCGTCCGCGTCTACCAAAAGATGCATGCGCATGCTTAAAACGCGCTTTGGCACAAATCCATGTGCGGATGTT
Source organism: Dermacentor variabilis (assembly GCF_050947875.1). Lineage (NCBI taxonomy): Eukaryota > Metazoa > Arthropoda > Arachnida > Ixodida > Ixodidae > Dermacentor > Dermacentor variabilis. Next base: position 45,046 of record NW_027460826.1, read on the forward strand.
AAAAAGAGCAGCATCGGCATGCTTTTCACGTTGTTTGGTAGAAATCCACGCGCGCGTTCTGCCAAAAGCACCATTTGCATGCCTATCGTGTGGTTTTGCAGAAAACTGCGCCCGCGTCTACCAAAAGATGCATGCGCATGCTAAAAACGCGTTTTCGCACAAATCCATGTGCGGGTGCTAAAAAGAGCAGCATCGGCATGCTTTTCACGTTGTTTGGTAGAAATCCACGCGCGCGTTCTGCCAAAAGCACCATTTGCATGCCTATCGTGTGGTTTTGCAGAAAACTGCGTCCGCGTCTACCAAACGATGCATGCGCATGCTTAAAACGCGCTTTGGCACAAATCCATGTGCGGATGCTAAAAAGAGCAGCATCGGCATGCTTTTCACGTCGTTTGGTAGAAATCCACGCGCGCGTTCTGCCAAAAGCACGATTTGCATGCATATCGTGTGCTTTTGCAGAAAACTGCGTCCGCGTCTACCAAAAGATGCATCCGCATGCTAAAAACGCGTTTTGGCACAAATCCATGTGCGGATGTTAAAAAGAGCAGCATCGGCATGCTTTTCACGTCGTTTGGTAGAAATCCACGCGAGCGTTCTGCCAAAAGCACCATTTGCATGCCTATTGTGTGGTTTTGCAGAAAACTGCGTCCGCGTCTACCAAAAGATGCATGCGCATGCTTAAAACGCGCTTTGGCACAAATCCATGTGCGGATGTTAAAAAGAGCAGCATGGGCATGCTTTTCAAGTCGTTTGGTAGAAATCCACGCGCGCGTTCTGCCAAAAGCACCATTTGCATGCATATCGTGTGGTTTTGCAGAAAACTGCGTCCGCGTCTACCAAAAGATGCATGCGCATGCTTAAAACGCGCTTTGGCACAAATCCATGTGCGGATGTTAAAAAGAGCAGCATCGGCATGCTTTTCACGTTGTTTGGTAGAAATCCACGCGCGCGTTCTGCCAAAAGCACCATTTGCATGCCTATCGTGTGGTTTTGCAGAAAACTGCGTCCGCGTCTACCAAAAGATGCATGCGCATGCTAAAAACGCGTTTTGGCACAAATCCATGTGCGGGTGCTAAAAAGAGCAGCATCGGCATGCTTTTCACGTCGTTTGGTAGAAATCCACACGCGCGTTCTGCCAAAAGCACCATTTGCATGCCTATTGGGTGGTTTTGCAGAAAACTGCGCCCGCGTCTACCAAAAGATGCATGCGCATGCTAAAAACGCGTTTTCGCACAAATCCATGTGCGGGTGCTAAAAAGAGCAGCATCGGCATGCTTTTCACGTTGTTTGGTAGAAATCCACGCGCGCGTTCTGCCAAAAGCACCATTTGCATGCCTATCGTGTGGTTTTGCAGAAAACTGCGTCCGCGTCTACCAAACGATGCATGCGCATGCTTAAAACGCGCTTTGGCACAAATCCATGTGCGGATGCTAAAAAGAGCAGCATCGGCATGCTTTTCACGTCGTTTGGTAGAAATCCACGCGCGCGTTCTGCCAAAAGCACCATTTGCATGCATATCGTGTGGTTTTGCAGAAAACTGCGTCCGCGTCTACCAAAAGATGCATGCGCATGCTTAAAACGCGTTTTGGCACAAATCCATGTGCGGGTGCTAAAAAGAGCAGCATCGGCATGCTTTTCACGTCGTTTCGTAGAAATCCACACGCGCGTTCTGCCAAAAGCACCATTTGCATGCCTATTGTGTGGTTTTGCAGAAAACTGCGTCCGCGTCTACCAAAAGATGCATGCGCATGCTTAAAACGCGTTTTGGCACAAATCCATGTGCGGGTGCTAAAAAGAGCAGCATCGACATGCTTTTCACGTCGTTTGGTAGAAATCCACGCGCGCGTTCTGCCAAAAGCACCATTTGCATGCATATCGTGTGGTTTTGCAGAAAACTGCGTCCGCGTCTACCAAAAGATGCATGCGCATGCTTAAAACGCGCTTTGGCACAAATCCATGTGCGGATGTTAAAAAGAGCAGCATCGGCATGCTTTTCACGTTGTTTGGTAGAAATCCACGCGCGCGTTCTGCCAAAAGCACCATTTGCATGCCTATCGTGTGGTTTTGCAGAAAACTGCGTCCGCGTCTACCAAAAGATGCATGCGCATGCTAAAAACGCGTTTTGGCACAAATCCATGTGCGGGTGCTAAAAAGAGCAGCATCGGCATGCTTTTCACGTCGTTTGGTAGAAATCCACACGCGCGTTCTGCCAAAAGCACCATTTGCATGCCTATTGGGTGGTTTTGCAGAAAACTGCGTCCGCGTCTACCAAAAGATGCATGCGCATGCTTAAAACGCGCTTTGGCACAAATCCATGTGCGGATGTTAAAAAGAGCAGCATCGGCATGCTTTTCACGTCGTTTGGTAGAAATCCACGCGCGCGTTCTGCCAAAAGCACCATTTGCATGCATATCGTGTGGTTTTGCAGAAAACTGCGTCCGCGTCTACCAAAAGATGCATGCGCATGCTTAAAACGCGCTTTGGCACAAATCCATGTGCGGATGTTAAAAAGAGCAGCATCGGCATGCTTTTCACGTTGTTTGGCAGAAATCCACGCGCGCGTTCTGCCAAAAGCACCATTTGCATGCCTATCGTGTGGTTTTGCAGAAAACTGCGTCCGCGTCTACCAAAAGATGCATGCGCATGCTAAAAACGCGTTTTGGCACAAATCCATGTGCGGATGCTAAAAAGAGCAGCATCGGCATGCTTTTCACGTCGTTTGGTAGAAATCCACGCGCGCGTTCTGCCAAAAGCACGATTTGCATGCATATCGTGTGGTTTTGCAGAAAACTGCGTCCGCGTCTACCAAAAGATGCATGCGCATGCTAAAAACGCGTTTTGGCACAAATCCATGTGCGGATGTTAAAAAGAGCAGCATCGGCATGCTTTTCACGTCGTTCGGTAGAAATCCACGCGCGCGTTCTGCCAAAAGCACCATTTGCATGCATATCGTGTGGTTTAGCAGAAAACTGCGTCCGCGTCTACCAAAAGATGCATGCGCATGCTTAAAACGCGCTTTGGCACAAATCCATGTGCGGGTGCTAAAAAGAGCAGCATCATCATGCTTTTCACGTTGTTTGGTAGAAATCCACGCGCGCGTTCTGCCAAAAGCACCATTTGCATGCCTATCGTGTGGTTTTGCAGAAAACTGCGTCCGCGTCTACCAAAAGATGCATGCGCATGCTTAAAACGCGCTTTGGCACAAATCCATGTGCGGATGCTAAAAAGAGCAGCATCGGCATGCTTTTCACGTCGTTTGGTAGAAATCCACGCGCGCGTTCTGCCAAAAGCACCATTTGCATGCATATCGTGTGGTTTTGCAGAAAACTGCGTCCGCGTCTACCAAAAGATGCATGCGCATGCTAAAAACGCGTTTTGGCACAAATCCATGTGCGGGTGCTAAAAAGAGCAGCATCGGCATGCTTTTCACGTCGTTTGGTAGAAATCCACGAGCGCGTTCTGCCAAAAGCACCATTTGCATGCCTATTGTGTGGTTTTGCAGAAAACTGCGTCCGCGTCTACCAAAAGATGCATGCGCATGCTTAAAACGCGCTTTGGCACAAATCCATGTGCGGATGTTAAAAAGAGCAGCATCGGCATGCTTTTCACGTCGTTTGGTAGAAATCCACGCGCGCGTTCTGCCAAAAGCACCATTTGCATGCATATCGTGTGGTTTTGCAGAAAACTGCGTCCGCGTCTACCAAAAGATGCATGCGCATGCTTAAAACGCGCTTTGGCACAAATCCATGTGCGGATGTTAAAAAGAGCAGCATCGGCATGCTTTTCACGTTGTTTGGTAGAAATCCACGCGCGCGTTCTGCGAAAAGCACCATTTGCATGCCTATCTTGTGGTTTTGCAGAAAACTGCGTCCGCGTCTACCAAAAGATGCATGCGCATGCTAAAAACGCGTCTTGGCACAAATCCATGTGCGGGTGCTAAAAAGAGCAGCATCGGCATGCTTTTCACGTTGTTTCGTAGAAATCCACGCGCGCGTTCTGCCAAAAGCACCATTTGCATGCCTATCGTGTGGTTTTGCAGAAAACTGCGTCCGCGTCTACCAAAAGATGCATGCGCATGCTTAAAACGCGCTTTGGCACAAATCCATGTGCGGATGCTAAAAAGAGCAGCATCGGCATGCTTTTCACGTCGTTTGGTAGAAATCCACGCGCGCGTTCTGCCAAAAGCACGATTTGCATGCATATCGTGTGGTTTTGCAGAAAACTGCGTCCGCGTCTACCAAAAGATGCATGCGCATGCTAAAAACGCGTTTTGGCACAAATCCATGTGCGGATGTTAAAAAGAGCAGCATCGGCATGCTTTTCACGTCGTTTGGTAGAAATCCACGCGCGCGTTCTGCCAAAAGCACCATTTGCATGCCTATCGTGTGGTTTTGCAGAAAACTGCGTCCGCGTCTACCAAAAGATGCATGCGCATGCTTAAAACGCGCTTTGGCACAAATCCATGTGCGGATGTTAAAAAGAGCAGCATCGGCATGCTTTTCACGTTGTTTGGTAGAAATCCACGCGCGCGTTCTGCCAAAAGCACCATTTGCATGCCTATCGTGTGGTTTTGCAGAAAACTGCGTCCGCGTCTACCAAAAGATGCATGCGCATGCTAAAAACGCGTTTTCGCACAAATCCATGTGCGGGTGCTAAAAAGAGCAGCATCGGCATGCTTTTCACGTTGTTTGGTAGAAATCCACGCGCGCGTTCTGCCAAAAGCACCATTTGCATGCCTATCGTGTGGTTTTGCAGAAAACTGCGTCCGCGTCTACCAAACGATGCATGCGCATGCTTAAAACGCGCTTTGGCACAAATCCATGTGCGGATGCTAAAAAGAGCAGCATCGGCATGCTTTTCACGTCGTTTGGTAGAAATCCACGCGCGCGTTCTGCCAAAAGCACGATTTGCATGCATATCGTGTGCTTTTGCAGAAAACTGCGTCCGCGTCTACCAAAAGATGCATGCGCATGCTAAAAACGCGTTTTGGCACAAATCCATGTGCGGATGTTAAAAAGAGCAGCATCGGCATGCTTTTCACGTCGTTTGGTAGAAATCCACGCGCGCGTTCTGCCAAAAGCACCATTTGCATGCCTATTGTGTGGTTTTGCAGAAAACTGCGTCCGCGTCTACCAAAAGATGCATGCGCATGCTTAAAACGCGCTTTGGCACAAATCCATGTGCGGATGTTAAAAAGAGCAGCATGGGCATGCTTTTCAAGTCGTTTGGTAGAAATCCACGCGCGCGTTCTGCCAAAAGCACCATTTGCATGCATATCGTGTGGTTTTGCAGAAAACTGCGTCCGCGTCTACCAAAAGATGCATGCGCATGCTTAAAACGCGTTTTGGCACAAATCCATGTGCGGGTGCTAAAAAGAGCAGCATCGGCATGCTTTTCACGTCGTTTCGTAGAAATCCACACGCGCGTTCTGCCAAAAGCACCATTTGCATGCCTATTGTGTGGTTTTGCAGAAAACTGCGTCCGCGTCTACCAAAAGATGCATGCGCATGCTTAAAACGCGTTTTGGCACAAATCCATGTGCGGGTGCTAAAAAGAGCAGCATCGGCATGCTTTTCACGTCGTTTGGTAGAAATCCACGCGCGCGTTCTGCCAAAAGCACCATTTGCATGCATATCGTGTGGTTTTGCAGAAAACTGCGTCCGCGTCTACCAAAAGATGCATGCGCATGCTTAAAACGCGCTTTGGAACAAATCCATGTGCGGATGTTAAAAAGAGCAGCATCGGCATGCTTTTCACGTTGTTTGGTAGAAATCCACGCGCGCGTTCTGCCAAAAGCACCATTTGCATGCCTATCGTGTGGTTTTGCAGAAAACTGCGTCCGCGTCTACCAAAAGATGCATGCGCATGCTAAAAACGCGTTTTGGCACAAATCCATGTGCGGGTGCTAAAAAGAGCAGCATCGGCATGCTTTTCACGTCGTTTGGTAGAAATCCACACGCGCGTTCTGCCAAAAGCACCATTTGCATGCCTATTGGGTGGTTTTGCAGAAAACTGCGTCCGCGTCTACAAAAAGATGCATGCGCATGCTTAAAACGCGCTTTGGCACAAATCCATGTGCGGATGTTAAAAAGAGCAGCATCGGCATGCTTTTCACGTCGTTTGGTAGAAATCCACGCGCGCGTTCTGCCAAAAGCACCATTTGCATGCATATCGTGTGGTTTTGCAGAAAACTGCGTCCGCGTCTACCAAAAGATGCATGCGCATGCTTAAAACGCGCTTTGGCACAAATCCATGTGCGGATGTTAAAAAGAGCAGCATCGGCATGCTTTTCACGTTGTTTGGCAGAAATCCACGCGCGCGTTCTGCCAAAAGCACCATTTGCATGCCTATCGTGTGGTTTTGCAGAAAACTGCGTCCGCGTCTACCATAAGATGCATGCGCATGCTAAAAACGCGTTTTGGCACAAATCCATGTGCGGATGCTAAAAAGAGCAGCATCGGCATGCTTTTCACGTCGTTTGGTAGAAATCCACGCGCGCGTTCTGCCAAAAGCACGATTTGCATGCATATCGTGTGGTTTTGCAGAAAACTGCGTCCGCGTCTACCAAAAGATGCATGCGCATGCTAAAAACGCGTTTTGGCACAAATCCATGTGCGGATGTTAAAAAGAGCAGCATCGGCATGCTTTTCACGTCGTTCGGTAGAAATCCACGCGCGCGTTCTGCCAAAAGCACCATTTGCATGCATATCGTGTGGTTTAGCAGAAAACTGCGTCCGCGTGTACCAAAAGATGCATGCGCATGCTTAAAACGCGCTTTGGCACAAATCCATGTGCGGGTGCTAAAAAGAGCAGCATCATCATGCTTTTCACGTTGTTTGGTAGAAATCCACGCGCGCGTTCTGCCAAAAGCACCATTTGCATGCCTATCGTGTGGTTTTGCAGAAAACTGCGTCCGCGTCTACCAAAAGATGCATGCGCATGCTTAAAACGCGCTTTGGCACAAATCCATGTGCGGATGCTAAAAAGAGCAGCATCGGCATGCTTTTCACGTCGTTTGGTAGAAATCCACGCGCGCGTTCTGCCAAAAGCACCATTTGCATGCATATCGTGTGGTTTTGCAGAAAACTGCGTCCGCGTCTACCAAAAGATGCATGCGCATGCTAAAAACGCGTTTTGGCACAAATCCATGTGCGGGTGCTAAAAAGAGCAGCATCGGCATGCTTTTCACGTCGTTTGGTAGAAATCCACGAGCGCGTTCTGCCAAAAGCACCATTTGCATGCCTATTGTGTGGTTTTGCAGAAAACTGCGTCCGCGTCTACCAAAAGATGCATGCGCATGCTTAATACGCGCTTTGGCACAAATCCATGTGCGGATGTTAAAAAGAGCAGCATCGGCATGCTTTTCACGTCGTTTGGTAGAAATCCACGCGCGCGTTCTGCCAAAAGCACCATTTGCATGCATATCGTGTGGTTTTGCAGAAAACTGCGTCCGCGTCTACCAAAAGATGCATGCGCATGCTTAAAACGCGCTTTGGCACAAATCCATGTGCGGATGTTAAAAAGAGCAGCATCGGCATGCTTTTCACGTTGTTTGGTAGAAATCCACGCGCGCGTTCTGCGAAAAGCACCATTTGCATGCCTATCTTGTGGTTTTGCAGAAAACTGCGTCCGCGTCTACCAAAAGATGCATGCGCATGCTAAAAACGCGTCTTGGCACAAATCCATGTGCGGGTGCTAAAAAGAGCAGCATCGGCATGCTTTTCACGTTGTTTCGTAGAAATCCACGCGCGCGTTCTGCCAAAAGCACCATTTGCATGCCTATCGTGTGGTTTTGCAGAAAACTGCGTCCGCGTCTACCAAAAGATGCATGCGCATGCTTAAAACGCGCTTTGGCACAAATCCATGTGCGGATGCTAAAAAGAGCAGCATCGGCATGCTTTTCACGTCGTTTGGTAGAAATCCACGCGCGCGTTCTGCCAAAAGCACGATTTGCATGCATATCGTGTGGTTTTTCAGAAAACTGCGTCCGCGTCTACCAAAAGATGCATGCGCATGCTAAAAACGCGTTTTGGCACAAATCCATGTGCGGATGTTAAAAAGAGCAGCATCGGCATGCTTTTCACGTCGTTTGGTAGAAATCCACGCGCGCGTTCTGCCAAAAGCACCATTTGCATGCATATCGTGTGGTTTTGCAGAAAACTGCGTCCGCGTCTACCAAAAGATGCATGCGCATGCTTAAAACGCGTTTTGGCACAAATCCATGTGCGGGTGCTAAAAAGAGCAGCATCGGCATGCTTTTCACGTCGTTTGGTAGAAATCCACACGCGCGTTCTGCCAAAAGCACCATTTGCATGCCTATTGTGTGGTTTTGCAGAAAACTGCGTCCGCGTCTACCAAAAGATGCATGCGCATGCTTAAAACGCGCTTTGGCACAAATCCATGTGCGGATGTTAAAAAGAGCAGCATCGGCATGCTTTTCACGTCGTTTGGTAGAAATCCACGCGCGCGTTCTGCCAAAAGCACCATTTGCATGCATATCGTGTGGTTTTGCAGAAAACTGCGTCCGCGTCTACCAAAAGATGCATGCGCATGCTTAAAACGCGCTTTGGCACAAATCCATGTGCGGATGTTAAAAAGAGCAGCATCGGCATGCTTTTCACGTTGTTTGGTAGAAATCCACGCGCGCGTTCTACCAAAAGCACCATTTGCATGACTATCGTGTGGTTTTGCAGAAAACTGCGTCCGCGTCTACCAAAAGATGCATGCGCATGCTTAAAACGCGTTTTGGCACAAATCCATGTGCGGGTGCTAAAAAGAGCAGCATCGGCATGCTTTTCACGTCGTTTGGTAGAAATCCACGCGCGCGTTCTGCCAAAAGCACCATTTGCATGCATATCATGTGGTTTTGCAGAAAACTGCGTCCGCGTCTACCAAAAGATGCATGCGCATGCTTAAAACGCGTTTTGGCACAAATCCATGTGCGGGTGCTAAAAAGAGCAGCATCGGCATGCTTTTCACGTCGTTTGGTAGAAATCCACGCGCGCGTTCTGCCAAAAGCACCATTTGCATGCATATCGTGTGGTTTTGCAGAAAACTGCGTCCGCGTCTACCAAAAGATGCATGCGCATGCTAAAACGCGTTTTGGCACAAATCCATGTGCGGATGTTAAAAAGAGCAGCATCGGCATGCTTTTCACGTCGTTTGGTAGAAATCCACGCGCGCGTTCTGACAAAAGCACCATTTGCATGCATATCGTGTGGTTTTGCAGAAAACTGCGTCCGCGTCTACCAAAAGATGCATGCGCATGCTAAAAACGCGTTTTGGCACAAATCCATGTGCGGGTGCTAAAAAGAGCAGCATCGGCATGCTTTTCACGTCGTTTGGTAGAAATCCACGCGCGCGTTCTGCCAAAAGCACCATTTGCATGCCTATCGTGTGGTTTTGCAGAAAACTGCGTCCGCGTCTACAAAAAGATGCATGCGCATGTTTAAAACGCGCTTTGGCACAAATCCATGTGCGGGTGCTAAAAAGAGCAGCATCGGCATGCTTTTCACGTCGTTTGGTAGAAATCCACGCGCGCGTTCTGCCAAAAGCACCATTTGCATGCCTATCGTGTGGTTTTGCAGAAAACTGCGTCCGCGTCTACCAAAAGATGCATGCGCATGCTTAAAATGCGCTTTGGCACAAATCCATGTGCGGATGTTAAAAAGAGCAGCATCGGCATGCTTTTCACGTTGTTTGGTAGAAATCCACGCGCGCGTTCTGCCAAAAGCACCATTTGCATGCCTATCGTGTGGTTTTGCAGAAAACTGCGTCCGCGTCTACCAAAAGATGCATGCACATGCTAAAAACGCGTTTTGGCACAAATCCATGTGCGGGTGCTAAAAAGAGCAGCATCGGCATGCTTTTCACGTTGTTTGGTAGAAATCCACGCGCGCGTTCTGCCAAAAGCACCATTTGCATGCCTATCGTGTGGTTTTGCAGAAAACTGCGTCCGCGTCTACCAAAAGATGCATGCGCATGCTTAAAACGCGTTTTGGCACAAATCCATGTGCGGGTGCTAAAAAGAGCAGCATCGGCATGCTTTTCACGTCGTTTGGTAGAAATCCACGCGCGCGTTCTGCCAAAAGCACCATTTGCATGCATATCATGTGGTTTTGCAGAAAACTGCGTCCGCGTCTACCAAAAGATGCATGCGCATGCTTAAAACGCGTTTTGGCACAAATCCATGTGCGGGTGCTAAAAAGAGCAGCATCGGCATGCTTTTCACGTCGTTTGGTAGAAATCCACGCGCGCGTTCTGCCAAAAGCACCATTTGCATGCATATCGTGTGGTTTTGCAGAAAACTGCGTCCGCGTCTACCAAAAGATGCATGCGCATGCTAAAAACGCGTTTTGGCACAAATCCATGTGCGGATGTTAAAAAGAGCAGCATCGGCATGCTTTTCACGTCGTTTGGTAGAAATCCACGCGCGCGTTCTGACAAAAGCACCATTTGCATGCATATCGTGTGGTTTTGCAGAAAACTGCGTCCGCGTCTACCAAAAGATGCATGCGCATGCTAAAAACGCGTTTTGGCACAAATCCATGTGCGGGTGCTAAAAAGAGCAGCATCGGCATGCTTTTCACGTCGTTTGGTAGAAATCCACGCGCGCGTTCTGCCAAAAGCACCATTTGCATGCCTATCGTGTGGTTTTGCAGAAAACTGCGTCCGCGTCTACAAAAAGATGCATGCGCATGTTTAAAACGCGCTTTGGCACAAATCCATGTGCGGGTGCTAAAAAGAGCAGCATCGGCATGCTTTTCACGTCGTTTGGTAGAAATCCACGCGCGCGTTCTGCCAAAAGCACCATTTGCATGCCTATCGTGTGGTTTTGCAGAAAACTGCGTCCGCGTCTACCAAAAGATGCATGCGCATGCTTAAAATGCGCTTTGGCACAAATCCATGTGCGGATGTTAAAAAGAGCAGCATCGGCATGCTTTTCACGTTGTTTGGTAGAAATCCACGCGCGCGTTCTGCCAAAAGCACCATTTGCATGCCTATCGTGTGGTTTTGCAGAAAACTGCGTCCGCGTCTACCAAAAGATGCATGCACATGCTAAAAACGCGTTTTGGCACAAATCCATGTGCGGGTGCTAAAAAGAGCAGCATCGGCATGCTTTTCACGTTGTTTGGTAGAAATCCACGCGCGCGTTCTGCCAAAAGCACCATTTGCATGCCTATCGTGTGGTTTTGCAGAAAACTGCGTCCGCGTCTACCAAAAGATGCATGCGCATGCTTAAAACGCGCTTTGGCACAAATCCATGTGCGGATGCTAAAAAGAGCAGCATCGGCATGCTTTTCACGTCGTTTGGTAGAAATGCACGCGCGCGTTCTGCCAAAAGCACGATTTGCATGCATATCGTGTGGTTTTGCAGAAAACTGCGTCCGCGTCTACCAAAAGATGCATGCGCATGCTAAAAACGCGTTTTGGCACAAATCCATGTGCGGATGTTAAAAAGAGCAGCATCGGCATGCTTTTCACGTCGTTTGGTAGAAATCCACGCGCGTGTTCTGCCAAAAGCACCATTTGCATGCATATCGTGTGGTTTTGCAGAAAACTGCGTCCGCGTCTACCAAAAGATGCATGCGCATGCTTAAAACGCGTTTTGGCACAAATCCATGTGCGGGTGCTAAAAAGAGCAGCATCGGCATGCTTTTCACGTCGTTTGGTAGAAATCCACACGCGCGTTCTGCCAAAAGCACCATTTCATGCCTATTGTGTGGTTTTGCAGAAAACTGCGTCCGCGTCTACCAAAAGATGCATGCGCATGCTTAAAACGCGTTTTGGCACAAATCCATGTGCGGGTGCTAAAAAGAGCAGCATCGGCATGCTTTTCACGTCGTTTGGTAGAAATCCACACGCGCGTTCTGCCAAAAGCACCATTTGCATGCCTATTGTGTGGTTTTGCAGAAAACTGCGTCCGCGTCTACCAAAAGATGCATGCGCATGCTTAAAACGCGCTTTGGCACAAATCCATGTGCGGATGTTAAAAAGAGCAGCATCGGCATGCTTTTCACGTCGTTTGGTAGAAATCCACGCGCGCGTTCTGCCAAAAGCAGCATTTGCATGCATATCGTGTGGTTTTGCAGAAAACTGCGTCCGCGTCTACCAAAAGATGCATGCGCATGCTTAAAACGCGCTTTGGCACAAATCCATGTGCGGATGTTAAAAAGAGCAGCATCGGCATGCTTTTCACGTTCTTTGGTAGAAATCCACGCGCGCGTTCTGCCAAAAGCACCATTTGCATGCCTATCGTGTGGTTTTGCAGAAAACTGCGTCCGCGTCTACCAAAAGATGCATGCGCATGCTAAAAACGCGTTTTGGCACAAATCCATGTGCGGGTGCTAAAAAGAGCAGCATCGGCATGCTTTTCACGTTGTTTGGTAGAAATCCACGCGCGCGATCTGCCAAAAGCACCATTTGCATGCCTATCGTGTGGTTTTGCAGAAAACTGCGTCCGCGTCTACCAAACGATGCATGCGCATGCTTAAAACGCGCTTCGGCACAAATCCATGTGCGGATGCTAAAAAGAGCAGCATCGGCATGTTTTCACGTCGTTTGGTGGAAATCCACGCGCGCGTTCTGCCAAAAGCACGATTTGCATGCATATCGTGTGGTTTTGCAGAAAACTGCGTCCGCGTCTACCAAAAGATGCATGCGCATGCTAAAAACGCGTTTTGGCACAAATCCATGTGCGGATGTTAAAAAGAGCAGCATCGGCATGCTTTTCACGTCGTTTGGTAGAAATCCACGCGCGCGTTCTGCCAAAAGCACCATTTGCATGCATATCGTATGGTTTTGCAGAAAACTGCGTCCGCGTCTACCAAAAGATGCATGCGCATGCTTAAAACGCGTTTTGGCACAAATTCATGTGCGGGTGCTAAAAAGAGCAGCATCGGCATGCTTTTCACGTCGTTTGGAGGAAATCCACACGCGCGTTCTGCCAAAAGCACCATTTGCATGCCTATTGTGTGGTTTTGCAGAAAACTGCGTCCGCGTCTACCAAAAGATGCATGCGCATGCTTAAAACGCGTTTTGGCACAAATCCATGTGCGGGTGCTAAAAAGAGCAGCATCGGCATGCTTTTCACGTCGTTTGGTAGAAATCCACACGCGCGTTCTGCCAAAAGCACCATTTGCATGCCTATTGTGTGGTTTTGCAGAAAACTGCGTACGCGTCTACCAAAAGATGCATGCGCATGCTTAAAACGCGCTTTGGCACAAATCCATGTGCGGATGTTAAAAAGAGCAGCATCGGCATGCTTTTCACGTCGTTTGGTAGAAATCCACGCGCGCGTTCTGCCAAAAGCACCATTTGCATGCATATCGTGTGGTTTTGCAGAAAACTGCGTCCGCGTCTACCAAAAGATGCATGCGCATGCTTAAAACGCGCTTTGGCACAAATCCATGTGCGGATGTTAAAAAGAGCAGCATCGGCATGCTTTTCACGTTGTTTGGTAGAAATCCACGCGCGCGTTCTGCCAAAAGCACCATTTGCATGCCTATCGTGTGGTTTTGCAGAAAACTGCGTCCGCGTCTACGAAAAGATGCATGCGCATGCTAAAAACGCGTTTTGGCACAAATCCATGTGCGGGTGCTAAAAAGAGCAGCATCGGCATGCTTTTCACGTTGTTTGGTAGAAATCCACGCGCGCGTTCTGCCAAAAGCACCATTTGCATGCCTATCGTGTGGTTTTGCAGAAAACTGCGTCCGCGTCTACCAAAAGATGCATGCGCATGCTTAAAACGCGCTTTGGCACAAATCCATGTGCGGATGCTAAAAAGAGCAGCATCGGCATGCTTTTCACGTCGTTTGGTAGAAATCCACGCGCGCGTTCTGCCAAAAGCACCATTTGCATGCATATCGTGTGGTTTTGCAGAAAACTGCGTCCGCGTCTACCAAAAGATGCATGCGCATGCTTAAAACGCGCTTTGGCACAAATCCATGTGCGGATGTTAAAAAGAGCAGCATCGGCATGCTTTTCACGTTGTTTGGTAGAAATCCACGCGCGCGTTCTGCCAAAAGCACCATTTGCATGCCTATCGTGTGGTTTTGCAGAAAACTGCGTCCGCGTCTACCAAAAGATGCATGCACATGCTAAAAACGCGTTTTGGCACAAATCCATGTGCGGGTGCTAAAAAGAGCAGCATCGGCATGCTTTTCACGTTGTTTGGTAGAAATCCACGCGCGCGTTCTGCCAAAAGCACCATTTGCATGCCTATCGTGTGGTTTTGCAGAAAACTGCGTCCGCGTCTACCAAAAGATGCATGCGCATGCTTAAAACGCGCTTTGGCACAAATCCATGTGCGGATGCTAAAAAGAGCAGCATCGGCATGCTTTTCACGTCGTTTGGTAGAAATCCACGCGCGCGTTCTGCCAAAAGCACGATTTGCATGCATATCGTGTGGTTTTGCAGAAAACTGCGTCCGCGTCTACCAAAAGATGCATGCGCATGCTAAAAACGCGTTTTGGCACAAATCCATGTGCGGATGTTAAAAAGAGCAGCATCGGCATGCTTTTCACGTCGTTTGGTAGAAATCCACGCGCGCGTTCTGCCAAAAGCACCATTTGCATGCATATCGTGTGGTTTTGCAGAAAAACTGCGTCCGCGTCTACCAAAAGATGCATGCGCATGCTTAAAACGCGTTTTGGCACAAATCCATGTGCGGGTGCTAAAAAGAGCAGCATCGGCATGCTTTTCACGTCGTTTGGTAGAAATCCACACGCGCGTTCTGCCAAAAGCACCATTTGCATGCCTATTGTGTGGTTTTGCAGAAAACTGCGTCCGCGTCTACCAAAAGATGCATGCGCATGCTTAAAACGCGCTTTGGCACAAATCCATGTGCGGATGTTAAAAAGAGCAGCATCGGCATGCTTTTCACGTTGTTTGGTAGAAATCCACGCGCGCGTTCTGCCAAAAGCACCATTTGCATGCCTATCGTGTGGTTTTGCAGAAAACTGCGTCCGCGTCTACCAAAAGATGCATGCGCATGCTAAAAACGCGTTTTGGCACAAATCCATGTGCGGGTGCTAAAAAGAGCAGCATCGGCATGCTTTTCACGTTGTTTGGTAGAAATCCACGCGCGCGTTCTGCCAAAAGCACCATTTGCATGCCTATCGTGTGGTTTTGCAGAAAACTGCGTCCGCGTCTACCAAAAGATGCATGCGCATGCTTAAAACGCGCTTTGGCACAAATCCATGTGCGGATGCTAAAAAGAGCAGCATCGGCATGCTTTTCACGTCGTTTGGTAGAAATCCACGCGCGCGTTCTGCCAAAAGCACGATTTGCATGCTATCGTGTGGTTTTGCAGAAAACTGCGTCCGCGTCTACCAAAAGATGCATGCGCATGCTAAAAACGCGTTTTGGCACAAATCCATGTGCGGATGTTAAAAAGAGCAGCATCGGCATGCTTTTCACGTCGTTTGGTAGAAATCCACGCGCGCGTTCTGCCAAAAGCACCATTTGCATGCATATCGTGTGGTTTTGCAGAAAACTGCGTCCGCGTCTACAAAAGATGCATGCGCATGCTTAAAACGCGTTTTGGCACAAATCCATGTGCGGGTGCTAAAAAGAGCAGCATCGGCATGCTTTTCACGTCGTTTGGTAGAAATCCACACGCGCGTTCTGCCAAAAGCACCATTTGCATGCCTATTGTGTGGTTTTGCAGAAAACTGCGTCCGCGTCTACCAAAAGAAGCATGCGCATGCTTAAAACGCGCTTTGGCACAAATCCATGTGCGGATGTTAAAAAGAGCAGCATCGGCATGCTTTTCACGTCGTTTGGTAGAAATCCACGCGCGCGTTCTGCCAAAAGCACCATTTGCATGCATATCGTGTGGTTTTGCAGAAAACTGCGTCCGCGTCTACCAAAAGATGCATGCGCATGCTTAAAAACGCGCTTTGGCACAAATCCATGTGCGGATGTTAAAAAGAGCAGCATCGGCATGCTTTTCACGTTGTTTGGTAGAAATCCACGCGCGCGTTCTGCCAAAAGCACCATTTGCATGCCTATCGTGTGGTTTTGCAGAAAACTGCGTCCGCGTCTACCAAAAGATGCATGCGCATGCTTAAAACGCGCTTTGGCACAAATCCATGTGCGGATGCTTAAAAAGAGCAGCATCGGCATGCTTTTCACGTTGTTTGGTAGAAATCCACGCGCGCGTTCTGCCAAAAGCACCATTTGCATGCCTATCGTGTGGTTTTGCAGAAAACTGCGTCCCGCGTCTACCAAAAGATGCATGCGCATGCTTAAAACGCGCTTTGGCACAAATCCATGTGCGGATGCTAAAAAGAGCAGCATCGGCATGCTTTTCACGTCGTTTGGTAGAAAATCCACGCGCGCGTTCTGCCAAAAGCACCATTTGCATGCATATCGTGTGGTTTTGCAGAAAACTGCGTCCGCGTCTACCAAAAGATGCATGCGCATGCTAAAACGCGTTTTGGCACAAATCCATGTGCGGATGTTAAAAGAGCAGCATCGGCATGCTTTTCACGTCGTTTGGTAGAAATCCACGCCGCGCGTTCTGCCAAAAGCACCATTTGCATGCCTATTCGTGTGGTTTTGCAGAAAACTGCGTCCGCGTCAACCAAAAGATGCATGCGCATGCTTAAAACGCGTTTTTGGCACAAATCATGTGCGGGTGCTAAAAAGAGCAGCATCGGCATGCTTTTCACGTCGTTTGGAGGAAATCCACACGCGCGTTCTGCCAAAAGCACCATTTGCATGCCTATTGTGTGGTTTTGCAGAAAACTGCGTCCGCGTCTACCAAAAGATGCATGCGCATGCTTAAAACGCGTTTTGGCACAAATCCATGTGCGGGTGCTAAAAAGAGCAGCATCGGCATGCTTTTCACGTCGTTTGGTAGAAATCCACACGCGCGTTCTGCCAAAAGCACCATTTGCATGCCTATTGTGTGGTTTTGCAGAAAACTGCGTACGCGTCTACCAAAAGATGCATGCGCATGCTTAAAACGCGCTTTGGCACAAATCCATGTGCGGATGTTAAAAAGAGCAGCATCGGCATGCTTTTCACGTCGTTTGGTAGAAATCCACGCGCGCGTTCTGCCAAAAGCACGATTTGCATGCATATCGTGTGGTTTTGCAGAAAACTGCGTCCGCGTCTACCAAAAGATGCATGCGCATGCTTAAAACGCGTTTTTGGCACAAATCCATGTGCGGGTGCTAAAAAGAGCAGCATCGGCATGCTTTTCACGTCGTTTGGTAGAAATCCACACGCGCGTTCTGCCAAAAGCACCATTTGCATGCCTATTGTGTGGTTTTTGCAGAAAACTGCGTCCGCGTCTACCAAAAGATGCATGCGCATGCTTAAAACGCGTTTTGGCACAAATCCATGTGCGGGGTGCTAAAAAGAGCAGCATCGGCATGCTTTTCACGTCGTTTGGTAGAAATCCACACGCGCGTTCTGCCAAAAGCACCATTTGCATGCCTATTGTGTGGTTTTGCAGGAAAACTGCGTACGCGTCTACCAAAAGATGCATGCGCATGCTTAAAACGCGCTTTGGCACAAATCCATGTGCGGATGTTAAAAAGAGCAGCATCGGCATGCTTTTCACGTCGTTTGGTAGAAATCCACGCGCGCGTTCTGCCAAAAGCACCATTTGCATGCATATCGTGTGGTTTTGCAGAAAACTGCGTCCGCGTCTACCAAAAGATGCATGCGCATGCTTAAAACGCGCTTTGGCACAAATCCATGTGCGGATGTTAAAAAGAGCAGCATCGGCATGCTTTTCACGTTGTTTGGTAGAAATCCACGCGCGCGTTCTGCCAAAAGCACCATTTGCATGCCTATCGTGTGGTTTTGCAGAAAACTGCGTCCGCGTCTACGAAAAGATGCATGCGCATGCTAAAAACGCGTTTTGGCACAAATCCATGTGCGGGTGCTAAAAAGAGCAGCATCGGCATGCTTTTCACGTCTGTTTGGTAGAAATCCACGCGCGCCGTTCTGCCAAAAGCACCATTTGCATGCCTATCGTGTGGTTTTGCAGAAAACTGCGTCCGCGTCTACCAAAAGATGCATGCGCATGCTTAAAACGCGCTTTGGCACAAATCCATGTGCGGATGCTAAAAAGAGCAGCATCGGCATGCTTTTCACGTCGTTTGGTAGAAATCCACGCGCGCGTTCTGCCAAAAGCACCATTTGCATGCATATCGTGTGGTTTTGCAGAAAACTGCGTCCGCGTCTACCAAAAGATGCATGCGCATGCTTAAAACGCGCTTTGGCACAAATCCATGTGCGGATGTTAAAAAGAGCAGCATCGGCATGCTTTTCACGTTGTTTGGTAGAAATCCACGCGCGCGTTCTGCCAAAAGCACCATTTGCATGCCTATCGTGTGGTTTTGCAGAAAACTGCGTCCGCGTCTACCAAAAGATGCATGCGCATGCTAAAAACGCGTTTTGGCACAAATCCATGTGCGGGTGCTAAAAAGAGCAGCATCGGCATGCTTTTCACGTTGTTTGGTAGAAATCCACGCGCGCGTTCTGCCAAAAGCACCATTTGCATGCCTATCGTGTGGTTTTGCAGAAAACTGCGTCCGCGTCTACCAAAAGATGCATGCGCATGCTTAAAACGCGCTTTGGCACAAATCCATGTGCGGATGCTAAAAAGAGCAGCATCGGCATGCTTTTCACGTCGTTTGGTAGAAATCCACGCGCGCGTTCTGCCAAAAGCACGATTTGCATGCATATCGTGTGGTTTTGCAGAAAACTGCGTCCGCGTCTACCAAAAGATGCATGCGCATGCTAAAAACGCGTTTTGGCACAAATCCATGTGCGGATGTTAAAAAGAGCAGCATCGGCATGCTTTTCACGTCGTTTGGTAGAAATCCACGTCGCGCGTTCTGCCAAAAGCACCATTTGCATGCATATCGTGTGGTTTTGCAGAAAACTGCGTCCGCGTCTACCAAAAGATGCATGCGCATGCTTAAAACGCGCGCTTTGGCACAAATCCATGTGCGGATGTTAAAAAGAGCAGCATCGGCATGCTTTTCACGTTGTTTGGTAGAAATCCACGCGCGCGTTCTGCCAAAAGCACCATTTGCATGCATATCGTGTGGTTTTGCAGAAACTGCGTCCGCGTCTACCAAAAGATGCATGCGCATGCTTAAAACGCGCTTTGGCACAAATCCATGTGCGGATGTTAAAAAGAGCAGCATCGGCATGCTTTTCACGTTGTTTGGTAGAAATCCACGCGCGCGTTCTGCCAAAAGCACCATTTGCATGCCTATCGTGTGGTTTTGCAGAAAACTGCGTCCGCGTCTACCAAAAGATGCATGCGCATGCTTAAAACGCGCTTTGGCACAAATCCATGTGCGGATGCTAAAAAGAGCAGCATCGGCATGCTTTTCACGTCGTTTGGTAGAAATCCACGCGCGCGTTCTGCAAAAGCACCATTTGCATGCATATCGTGTGGTTTTGCAGAAAACTGCGTCCGCGTCTACCAAAAGATTGCATGCGCATGCTAAAAACGCGTTTTGGCACAAATCTATGTGCGGATGTTAAAAAGAGCAGCATCGGCATGCTTTTCACGTCGTTTGGTAGAAATCCACGCGCGCGTTCTGCCAAAAGCACCATTTGCATGCATATCGTGTGGTTTTGCAGAAAACTGCGTCCGCGTCAACCAAAAGATGCATGCGCATGCTTAAAACGCGTTTTGGCACAAATCCATGTGCGGGTGCTAAAAAGAGCAGCATCGGCATGCTTTTCACGTCGTTTGGTAGAAAATCCACCGCGCGTTCTGCCAAAAGCACCATTTGCATGCCTATCGTGTGGTTTTGCAGAAAACTGCGTCCGCGTCTACCAAAAGATGCATGCGCATGCTTAAAACGCGCTTTGGCACAAATCCATGTGCGGATGTTAAAAAGAGCAGCATCGGCATGCTTTTCACGTCGTTTGGTAGAAATCCACGCGCGCGTTCTGCCAAAAGCACCATTTGCATGCATATCGTGTGGTTTTGCAGAAAACTGCGTCCGCGTCTACCAAAAGATGCATGCGCATGCTTAAAACGCGTTTTGGCACAAATCCATGTGCGGGTGCTAAAAAGAGCAGCATCGGCATGCTTTTCACGTTGTTTGGTAGAAATCCACGCGCGCGTTCTGCCAAAAGCACCATTTGCATGCCTATCGTGTGGTTTTGCAGAAAACTGCGTCCGCGTCTACCAAAAGATGCATGCGCATGCTTAAAAAACGCGTTTTGGCACAAATCCATGTGCGGGTGCTAAAAAGAGCAGCATCGCATGCTTTTCACGTTGTTTGGTAGAAATCCACGCGCGCGTTCTGCCAAAAGCACCATTTGCATGCCTATCGTGTGGTTTTGCAGAAAACTGCGTCCGCGTCTACCAAAAGATGCGTGCGCATGCTTAAAACGCGCTTTGGCACAAATCCATGTGCGGATGCTAAAAAGAGCAGCATCGGCATGCTTTTCACGTCGTTTGGTAGAAATCCACACGCGCGTTCTGCCAAAAGCACGATTTGCATGCATATCGTGTGGTTTTGCAGAAAACTGCGTCCGCGTCTACCAAAAGATGCATGCGCATGCTTAAAACGCGCTTTGGCACAAATCCATGTGCGGATGTTAAAAAGAGCAGCATCGGCATGCTTTTCACGTCGTTTGGTAGAAATCCACACGCGCGTTCTGCCAAAAGCACGATTTGCATGCATATCGTGTGGTTTTGCAGAAAACTGCGTCCGCGTCTACCAAAAGATGCATGCGCATGCTTAAAACGCGCTTTGGCACAAATCCATGTGCGGATGTTAAAAAGAGCAGCATCGGCATGCTTTTCACGTCGTTTGGTAGAAATCCACACGCGCGTCCTGCCAAAAGCACCATTTGCATGCCTATCGTGTGGTTTTGCAGAAAACTGCGTCCGCGTCTACCAAAAGATGCATGCGCATGCTTAAAACGCGTTTTGGCACAAATCCATGTGCGGGTGCTAAAAAGAGCAGCATCGGCATGCTTTTCACGTCGTTTGGTAGAAATCCACGAGCGCGTTCTGCCAAAAGCACCATTTGCATGCCTATTGTGTGGTTTTGCAGAAAACTGCGTCCGCGTCTACCAAAAGATGCATGCGCATGCTTAAAACGCGCTTTGGCACAAATCCATGTGCGGATGTTAAAAAGAGCAGCATCGGCATGCTTTTCACGTCGTTTGGTAGAAATCCACGCGCGCGTTCTGCCAAAAGCACCATTTGCATGCATATCGTGTGGTTTTGCAGAAAACTGCGTCCGCGTCTACCAAAAGATGCATGCGCATGCTTAAAACGCGCTTTGCACAAATCCATGTGCGGATGTTAAAAAGAGCAGCATCGGCATGCTTTTCACGTTGTTTGGTAGAAATCCACGCGCGCGTTCTGCCAAAAGCACCATTTGCATGCCTATCGTGTGGTTTTGCAGAAAAACTGCGTCCGCGTCTACCGAAAAGATGCATGCGCATGCTAAAAACGCGTTTTGGCACAAATCCATGTGCGGGTGCTAAAAAGAGCAGCATCGGCATGCTTTTCACGTTCGTTTGGTAGAAATCCACGCGCGCGTTCTGCCAAAAGCACCATTTGCATGCCTATCGTGTGGTTTTGCAGAAAACTGCGTCCGCGTCTACCAAACGATGCATGCGCATGCTAAAACGCGCTTTGGCACAAATCCATGTGCGGATGCTAAAAAGAGCAGCATCGGCATGCTTTTCACGTCGTTTGGTAGAAATCCACGCGCGCGTTCTGCCAAAAGCACGATTTGCATGCATATCGTGTGGTTTTGCGCAGAAAACTGCGTCCGCGTCTACCAAAAGATGCATGCGCATGCTAAAAACGCGTTTTGGCACAAATCCATGTGCGGATGTTAAAAAGAGCAGCATCGGCATGCTTTTCACGTCGTTTGGTAGAAATCCACGCGCGCGTTCTGCCAAAAGCACCATTTGCATGCATATCGTGTGGTTTTGCAGAAAACTGCGTCCGCGTCAACCAAAAGATGCATGCGCATGCTTAAAACGCGTTTTGGCACAAATCCATGTGCGGGTGCTAAAAAGAGCAGCATCGGCATGCTTTTCACGTCGTTTGGTAGAAATCCACACGCGCGTTCTGCCAAAAGCACCATTTGCATGCCTATTGTGTGGTTTTGCAGAAAACTGCGTCCGCGTCTACCAAAAGATGCATGCGCATGCTTAAAACGCGCTTTGGCACAAATCCATGTGCGGATGTTAAAAAGAGCAGCATCGGCATGCTTTTCACGTCGTTTGGTAGAAATCCACGCGCGCGTTCTGCCAAAAGCACCATTTGCATGCATATCGTGTGGTTTTGCAGAAAACTGCGTCCGCGTCTACCAAAAGATGCATGCGCATGCTTAAAACGCGTTTTGGCACAAATCCATGTGCGGGTGCTAAAAAGAGCAGCATCGGCATGCTTTTCACGTTGTTTGGTAGAAATCCACGCGCGCGTTCTGCCAAAAGCACCATTTGCATGCCTATCGTGTGGTTTTGCAGAAAACTGCGTCCGCGTCTACCAAAAGATGCATGCGCATGCTAAAAACGCGTTTTGGCACAAATCCATGTGCGGGTGCTAAAAAGAGCAGCATCGGCATGCTTTTCACGTCGTTTGGTAGAAATCCACGAGCGCGTTCTGCCAAAAGCACCATTTGCATGCCTATTGTGTGGTTTTGCAGAAAACTGCGTCCGCGTCTACCAAAAGATGCATGCGCATGCTTAAAACGCGCTTTGGCACAAATTCATGTGCGGATGTTAAAAAGAGCAGCATCGGCATGCTTTTCACGTCGTTTGGTAGAAATCCACGCGCGCGTTCTGCCAAAAGCACCATTTGCATGCATATCGTGTGGTTTTGCAGAAAACTGCGTCCGCGTCTACCAAAAGATGCATGCGCATGCTTAAAACGCGCTTTGGCACAAATCCATGTGCGGATGTTAAAAAGAGCAGCATCGGCATGCTTTTCACGTTGTTTGGTAGAAATCCACGCGCGCGTTCTGCCAAAAGCACCATTTGCATGCCTATCGTGTGGTTTTGCAGAAAACTGCGTCCGCGTCTACCAAAAGATGCATGCGCATGCTAAAAACGCGTTTTGGCACAAATTCATGTGCGGGTGCTAAAAAGAGCAGCATCGGCATGCTTTTCACGTTGTTTGGTAGAAATCCACGCGCGCGTTCAGCCAAAAGCACCATTTGCATGCCTATCGTGTGGTTTTGCAGAAAACTGCGTCCGCGTCTACCAAACGATGCATGCGCATGCTTAAAACGCGCTTTGGCACAAATCCATGTGCGGATGCTAAAAAGAGCAGCATCGGCATGCTTTTCGCGTCGTTTGGTAGAAATCCACGCGCGCGTTCTGCCAAAAGCACGATTTGCATGCATATCGTGTGGTTTTGGAGAAAACTGCGTCCGCGTCTACCAAAAGATGCATGCGCATGCTAAAAACGCATTTTGGCACAAATCCATGTGCGGATGTTAAAAAGAGCAGCATCGGCATGCTTTTCACGTCGTTTGGTAGAAATCCACGCGCGCGTTCTGCCAAAAGCACCATTTGCATGCATATCGTGTGGTTTTGCAGAAAACTGCGTCCGCGTCAACCAAAAGATGCATGCGCATGCTTAAAACGCGTTTTGGCACAAATCCATGTGCGGGTGCTAAAAAGAGCAGCATCGGCATGCTTTTCACGTCGTTTGGTAGAAATCCACACGCGCGTTCTGCCAAAAGCACCATTTGCATGCCTATTGTGTGGTTTTGCAGAAAACTGCGTCCGCGTCTACCAAAAGATGCATGCGCATGCTTAAAACGCGCTTTGGCACAAATCCATGTGCGGATGTTAAAAAGAGCAGCATTGGCATGCTTTTCACGTCGTTTGGTAGAAATCCACGCGCGCGTTCTGCCAAAAGCACCATTTGCTTGCATATCGTGTGGTTTTGCAGAAAACTGCGTCCGCGTCTACCAAAAGATGCATGCGCATGCTTAAAACGCGTTTTGGCACAAATCCATGTGCGGGTGCTAAAAAGAGCAGCATCGGCATGCTTTTCACGTCGTTTCGTAGATATCCACACGCGCGTTCTGCCAAAAGCACCATTTGCATGCCTATTGTGTGCTTTTGCAGAAAACTGCGTCCGCGTCTACCAAAAGATGCATGCGCATGCTTAAAACGCGTTTTGGCACAAATCCATGTGCGGATGTTAAAAAGAGCAGCATCGGCATGCTTTTCACGTCGTTTGGTAGAAATCCACGCGCGCGTTCTGCCAAAAGCACCATTTGCATGCATATCGTGTGGTTTTGCAGAAAACTGCGTCCGCGTCTACCAAAAGATGCATGCGCATGCTTAAAACGCGTTTTGGCACAAATCCATGTGCGGGTGCTAAAAAGAGCAGCATCGGCATGCTTTTCACGTCGTTTGGTAGAAATCCACACGCGCGTTCTGCCAAAAGCACCATTTGCATGCCTATTGTGTGGATTTGCAGAAAACTGCGTCCGCGTCTACCAAAAGATGCATGCGCATGCTTAAAACGCGTTTTGGCACAATTCCATGTGCGGGTGCTAAAAAGAGCAGCATCGGCATGCTTTTCACGTCGTTTGGTAGAAATCCACACGCGCGTTCTGCCAAAAGCACCATTTGCATGCCTATTGTGTGGTTTTGCAGAAAACTGCGTCCGCGTCTACCAAAAGATGCATGCGCATGCTTAAAACGCGCTTTGGCACAAATCCATGTGCGGATGTTAAAAAGAGCAGCATCGGCATGCTTTTCACGTCGTTTGGTAGAAATCCACGCGCGCGTTCTGCCAAAAGCACCATTTGCATGCATATCGTGTGGTTTTGCAGAAAACTGCGTCCGCGTCTACCAAAAGATGCATGCGCATGCTTAAAACGCGCTTTGGCACAAATCCATGTGCGGGTGCTAAAAAGAGCAGCATCGGCATGCTTTTCACGTCGTTTGGTAGAAATCCACACGCGCGTTCTGCCAAAAGCACCATTTGCATGCCTATTGTGTGGTTTTGCAGAAAACTGCGTCCGCGTCTACCAAAAGATGCATGCGCATGCTTAAAACGCGCTTTGGCACAAATCCATGTGCGGGTGCTAAAAAGAGCAGCATCATCATGCTTTTCACGTTGTTTGGTAGAAATCCACGCGCGCGTTCTGCCAAAAGCACCATTTGCATGCCTATCGTGTGGTTTTGCAGAAAACTGCGTCCGCGTCTACCAAAAGATGCTTGCGCATGCTTAAAACGCGCTTTGGCACAAATCCATGTGCGGATGCTAAAAAGAGCAGCATCGGCATGCTTTTCACGTCGTTTGGTAGAAATCCACGCGCGCGTTCTGCCAAAAGCACCATTTGCATGCATATCGTGTGGTTTTGCAGAAAACTGCGTCCGCGTCTACCAAAAGATGCATGCGCATGCTAAAAACGCGTTTTGGCACAAATCCATGTGCGGGTGCTAAAAAGAGCAGCATCGGCATGCTTTTCACGTCGTTTGGTAGAAATCCACGCGCGCGTTCTGCCAAAAGCACCATTTGCATGCATATCGTGTGGTTTTGCAGAAAACTGCGTCCGCGTCTACCAAAAATGCATGCGCATGCATAAAACGCGTTTTGGCACAAATCCATGTGCGGGTGCTAAAAAGAGCAGCATCGGCATGCTTTTCACGTCGTTTGGTAGAAATCCACGCGCGCGTTCTGCCAAAAGCACCATTTGCATGCATATCGTGTGGTTTTGCAGAAAACTGCGTCCGCGTCTACCAAAAGATGTATGCGCATGCTTAAAACGCGTTTTGGCACAAATCCATGTGCGGGTGCTAAAAAGAGCAGCATCGGCATGCTTTTCACGTCGTTTGGTAGAAATCCACGCGCGCGTTCTGCCAAAAGCACCATTTGCATGCATATCGTGTGGTTTTGCAGAAAACTGCGTCCGCGTCAACCAAAAGATGCATGCGCATGCTAAAAACGCGTTTTGGCACAAATCCATGTGCGGATGTTAAAAAGAGCAGCATCGGCATGCTTTTCACGTCGTTTGGTAGAAATCCACGCGCGCGTTCTGCCAAAAGCACCATTTGCATGCATATCGTGTGGTTTTGCAGAAAACTGCGTCCGCGTCTACCAAAAGATGCATGCGCATGCTAAAAACGCGTTTTGGCACAAATCCATGTGCGGGTGCTAAAAAGAGCAGCATCGGCATGCTTTTCACGTCGTTTGGTAGAAATCCACGCGCGCGTTCTGCCAAAAGCACCATTTGCATGCCTATCGTGTGGTTTTGCAGAAAACTGCGTCCGCGTCTACCAAAAGATGCATGCGCATGTTTAAAACGCGCTTTGGCACAAATCCATGTGCGGGTGCTAAAAAGAGCAGCATCGGCATGGTTTTCACGTCGTTTGGTAGAAATCCACGCGCGCGTTCTGCCAAAAGCACCATTTGCATGCCTATCGTGTGGTTTTGCAGAAAACGGCGTCCGCGTCTACCAAAAGATGCATGCGCATGCTTAAAACGCGCTTTGGCACAAATCCATGTGCGGATGTTAAAAAGAGCAGCATCGGCATGCTTTTCACGTTGTTTGGTAGAAATCCACGCGCGCGTTCTGCCAAATGCACCATTTGCATGCCTATCGTGTGGTTTTGCAGAAAACTGCGTCCGCGTCTACCAAAAGATGCATGCGCATGGTAAAAACGCGTTTTGGCACAAATCCATGTGCGGGTGCTAAAAAGAGCAGCATCGGCATGCTTTTCACGTTGTTTGGTAGAAATCCACGCGCGCGTTCTGCCAAAAGCACCATTTGCATGCCTATCGTGTGGTTTTGCAGAAAACTGCGTCCGCGTCTACCAAACGATGCATGCGCATGCTTAAAACGCGCTTTGGCACAAATCCATGTGCGGATGCTAAAAAGAGCAGCATCGGCATGCTTTTCACGTCGTTTGGTAGAAATACACGCGCGCGTTCTGCCAAAAGCACGATTTGCATGCATATCGTGTGGTTTTGCAGAAAACTGCGTCCGCGTCTACCAAAAGATGCATGCGCATGCTAAAAACGCGTTTTGGCACAAATCCATGTGCGGATGTTAAAAAGAGCAGCATCGGCATGCTTTTCACGTCGTTTGGTAGAAATCCACGCGCGCGTTCTGCCAAAAGCACCATTTGCATGCCTATTGTGTGGTTTTGCAGAAAACTGCGTCCGCGTCTACCAAAAGATGCATGCGCATGCTTAAAACGCGCTTTGGCACAAATCCATGTGCGGATGTTAAAAAGAGCAGCATCGGCATGCTTTTCACGTCGTTTGGTAGAAATCCACGCGCGCGTTCTGCCAAAAGCACCATTTGCATGCATATCGTGTGGTTTTGCAGAAAACTGCGTCCGCGTCTACCAAAAGATGCATGCGCATGCTTAAAACGCGTTTTGGCACAAATCCATGTGCGGGTGCTAAAAAGAGCAGCATCGGCATGCTTTTCACGTCGTTTCGTAGAAATCCACACGCGCGTTCTGCCAAAAGCACCATTTGCATGCCTATTGTGTGGTTTTGCAGAAAACTGCGTCCGCGTCTACCAAAAGATGCATGCGCATGCTTAAAACGCGTTTTGGCACAAATCCATGTGCGGGTGCTAAAAAGAGCAGCATCGGCATGCTTTTCACGTCCTTTGGTAGAAATCCACACGCGCGTTCTGCCAAAAGCACCATTTGCATGCCTATTGTGTGGTTTTGCAGAAAACTGCGTCCGCGTCTACCAAAAGATGCATGCGCATGCTTAAAACGCGCTGTGGCACAAATCCATGTGCGGATGTTAAAAAGAGCAGCATCGGCATGCTTTTCACGTCGTTTGGTAGAAATCCACGCGCGCGTTCTGCCAAAAGCACCATTTGCATGCATATCGTGTGGTTTTGCGGAAAACTGCGTCCGCGTCTACCAAAAGATGCATGCGCATGCTTAAAACCCGCTTTGGCACAAATCCATGTGCGGATGTTAAAAAGAGCAGCATCGGCATGCTTTTCACGTTGTTTGGTAGAAATCCACGCGCGCGTTCTGCCAAAAGCACCATTTGCATGCCTATCGTGTGGTTTTGCAGAAAACTGCGTCCGCGTCTACCAAAAGATGCATGCGCATGCTAAAAACGCGTTTTGGCACAAATCCATGTGCGGGTGCTAAAAAGAGCAGCATCGGCATGCTTTTCACGTCGTTTGGTAGAAATCCACACGCGCGTTCTGCCAAAAGCACCATTTGCATGCCTATTGGGTGGTTTTGCAGAAAACTGCGTCCGCGTCTACCAAAAGATGCATGCGCATGCTAAAAACGCGTTTTGGCACAAATCCATCTGCGGATGTTAAAAAGAGCAGCATCGGCATGCTTTTCACGTCGTTTGGTAGAAATCCACGCGCGCGTTCTGCCAAAAGCACCATTTGCATGCATATCGTGTGGTTTTGCAGAAAACTGCGTCCGCGTCTACCAAAAGATGCATGCGCATGCTTAAAACGCGTTTTGGCACAAATCCATGTGCGGATGTTAAAAAGAGCAGCATCGGCATGCTTTTCACGTCGTTTGGTAGAAATCCACGCGCGCGTTCTGCCAAAAGCACCATTTGCATGCATATGGTGTGGTTTTGCAGAAAACTGCGTCCGCGTCTACCAAAAGATGCATGCGCATGCTTAAAACGCGTTTTGGCACAAATCCATGTGCGGGTGCTAAAAAGAGCAGCATCGGCATGCTTTTCACGTCGTTTGGTAGAAATCCACACGCGCGTTCTGCCAAAAGCACCATTTGCATGCCTATTGTGTGGTTTTGCAGAAAACTGCGTCCGCGTCTACCAAAAGATGCACGCGCATGCTTAAAACGCGTTTTGGCACAAATCCATGTGCGGGTGCTAAAAAGAGCAGCATCGGCATGCTTTTCACGTCGTTTGGTAGAAATCCACACGCGCGTTCTGCCAAAAGCACCATTTGCATGCCTATTGTGTGGTTTTGCAGAAAACTGCGTCCGCGTCTACCAAAAGATGCATGCGCATGCTTAAAACGCGCTTTGGCACAAATCCATGTGCGGATGTTAAAAAGAGCAGCATCGGCATGCTTTTCACGTCGTTTGGTAGAAATCCACGCGCGCGTTCTGCCAAAAGCACCATTTGCATGCATATCGTGTGGTTTTGCAGAAAACTGCGTCCGCGTCTACCAAAAGATGCATGCGCATGTTTAAAACGCGCTTTGGCACAAATCCATGTGCGGGTGCTAAAAAGAGCAGCATCATCATGCTTTTCACGTTGTTTGGTAGAAATCCACGCGCGCGTTCTGCCAAAAGCACCATTTGCATGCCTATCGTGTGGTTTTGCAGAAAACTGCGTCCGCGTCTACCAAAAGATGCATGCGCATGCTTAAAACGCGCTTTGGCACAAATCCATGTGCGGATGCTAAAAAGAGCAGCATCGGCATGCTTTTCACGTCGTTTGGTAGAAATCCACGCGCGCGTTCTGCCAAAAGCACCATTTGCATGCATATCGTGTGGTTTTGCAGAAAACTGCGTCCGCGTCTACCAAAAGATGCATGCGCATGCTAAAAACGCGTTTTGGCACAAATCCATGTGCGGGTGCTAAAAAGAGCAGCATCGGCATGCTTTTCACGTCGTTTGGTTGAAATCCACGAGCGCGTTCTGCCAAAAGCACCATTTGCATGCCTATTGTGTGGTTTTGCAGAAAACTGCGTCCGCGTCTACCAAAAGATGCATGCGCATGCTTAAAACGCGCTTTGGCACAAATCCATGTGCGGATGTTAAAAAGAGCAGC
Organism: Dermacentor variabilis; assembly: GCF_050947875.1. NCBI lineage: Eukaryota > Metazoa > Arthropoda > Arachnida > Ixodida > Ixodidae > Dermacentor > Dermacentor variabilis. The sequence goes on from NW_027460826.1 coordinate 74,783, forward strand.
ATCGGCATGCTTTTCACGTCGTTTGGTAGAAATCCACGCGCGCGTTCTGCCAAAAGCACCATTTGCATGCATATCGTGTGGTTTTGCAGAAAACTGCGTCCGCGTCTACCAAAAGATGCATGCGCATGCTTAAAACGCGCTTTGGCACAAATCCATGTGCGCATGTTAAAAAGAGCAGCATCGGCATGCTTTTCACGTCGTTTGGTAGAAATCCACGCGCGCGTTCTGCCAAAAGCACCATTTGCATGCCTATCTTGTGGTTTTGCAGAAAACTGCGTCCGCGTCTACCAAAAGATGCATGCGCATGCTAAAAACGCGTTTTGGCACAAATCCATGTGCGGGTGCTAAAAAGAGCAGCATCGGCATGCTTTTCACGTTGTTTGGTAGAAATCCACGCGCGCGTTCTGCCAAAAGCACCATTTGCATGCCTATCGTGTGGTTTTGCAGAAAACTGCGTCCGCGTCTACCAAAAGATGCATGCGCATGCTTAAAACGCGCTTTGGCACAAATCCATGTGCGGATGTTAAAAAGAGCAGCATCGGCATGCTTTTCACGTCGTTTGGTAGAAATCCACGCGCGCGTTCTGCCAAAAGCACCATTTGCATGCATATGGTGTGGTTTTGCAGAAAACTGCGTCCGCGTCTACCAAAAGATGCATGCGCATGCTTAAAACGCGTTTTGGCACAAATCCATGTGCGGGTGCTAAAAAGAGCAGCATCGGCATGCTTTTCACGTCGTTTGGTAGAAATCCACACGCGCGTTCTGCCAAAAGCACCATTTGCATGCCTATTGTGTGGTTTTGCAGAAAACTGCGTCCGCGTCTACCAAAAGATGCACGCGCATGCTTAAAACGCGTTTTGGCACAAATCCATGTGCGGGTGCTAAAAAGAGCAGCATCGGCATGCTTTTCACGTCGTTTGGTAGAAATCCACACGCGCGTTCTGCCAAAAGCACCATTTGCATGCCTATTGTGTGGTTTTGCAGAAAACTGCGTCCGCGTCTACCAAAAGATGCATGCGCATGCTTAAAACGCGCTTTGGCACAAATCCATGTGCGGATGTTAAAAAGAGCAGCATCGGCATGCTTTTCACGTCGTTTGGTAGAAATCAACGCGCGCGTTCTGCCAAAAGCACCATTTGCATGCATATCGTGTGGTCTTGCAGAAAACTGCGTCCGCGTCTACCAAAAGATGCATGCGCATGTTTAAAACGCGCTTTGGCACAAATCCATGTGCGGGTGCTAAAAAGAGCAGCATCATCATGTTTTTCACGTTGTTTGGTAGAAATCCACGCGCGCGTTCTGCCAAAAGCACCATTTGCATGCCTATCGTGTGGTTTTGCAGAAAACTGCGTCCGCGTCTACCAAAAGATGCATGCGCATGCTAAAAACGCGTTTTGGCACAAATCCATGTGCGGGTGCTAAAAAGAGCAGCATCGGCATGCTTTTCACGTCGTTTGGTTGAAATCCACGAGCGCGTTCTGCCAAAAGCACCATTTGCATGCCTATTGTGTGGTTTTGCAGAAAACTGCGTCCGCGTCTACCAAAAGATGCATGCGCATGCTTAAAACGCGCTTTGGCACAAATCCATGTGCGGATGTTAAAACGAGCAGCATCGGCATGCTTTTCACGTCGTTTGGTAGAAATCCACGCGCGCGTTCTGCCAAAAGCACCATTTGCATGCATATCGTGTGGTTTTGCAGAAAACTGCGTCCGCGTCTACCAAAAGATGCATGCGCATGCTTAAAACGCGCTTTGGCACAAATCCATGTGCGCATGTTAAAAAGAGCAGCATCGGCATGCTTTTCACGTCGTTTGGTAGAAATCCACGCGCGCGTTCTGCCAAAAGCACCATTTGCATGCCTATCTTGTGGTTTTGCAGAAAACTGCGTCCGCGTCTACCAAAAGATGCATGCGCATGCTAAAAACGCGTTTTGGCACAAATCCATGTGCGGGTGCTAAAAAGAGCAGCATCGGCATGCTTTTCACGTTGTTTGGTAGAAATCCACGCGCGCGTTCTGCCAAAAGCACCATTTGCATGCCTATCGTGTGGTTTTGCAGAAAACTGCGTCCGCGTCTACCAAAAGATGCATGCGCATGCTTAAAACGCGCTTTGGCACAAATCCATGTGGGGATGCTAAAAAGAGCAGCATCGGCATGCTTTTCACGTCGTTTGGTAGAAATCCACGCGCGCGTTCTGCCAAAAGCACCATTTGCATGCATATCGTGTGGTTTTGCAGAAAACTGCGTCCGCGTCTACCAAAAGATGCATGCGCATGCTAAAAACGCGTTTTGGCACAAATCCATGTGCGGATGTTAAAAAGAGCAGCATCGGCATGCTTTTCACGTCGTTTGGTAGAAATCCACGCGCGCGTTCTGCCAAAAGCACCATTTGCATGCATATCGTGTGGTTTTGCAGAAAACTGCGTCCGCGTCTACCAAAAGATGCATGCGCATGCTTAAAACGCGTTTTGGCACAAATCCATGTGCGGGTGCTAAAAAGAGCAGCATCGGCATGCTTTTCACGTCGTTTGGTAGAAATCCACGCGCGCGTTCTGCCAAAAGCACCATTTGCATGCCTATTGTGTGGTTTTGCAGAAAACTGCGTCCGCGTCTACCAAAAGATGCATGCGCATGCTCAAAACGCGCTTTGGCACAAATCCATGTGCGGATGCTAAAAAGAGCAGCATCGGCATGCTTTTCACGTCGTTTGGTAGAAATCCACGCGCGCGTTCTGCCAAAAGCACCATTTGCATGCATATCGTGTGGTTTTGCAGAAAACTGCGTCCGCGTCTACCAAAAGATGCATGCGCATGCATAAAACGCGTTTTGGCACAAATCCATGTGCGGGTGCTAAAAAGAGCAGCATCGGCATGCTTTTCACGTCGTTTGGTAGAAATCCACGCGCGCGTTCTGCCAAAAGCACCATTTGCATGCATATCGTGTGGTTTTGCAGAAAACTGCGTCCGCGTCTACCAAAAGATGCATGCGCATGCTTAAAACGCGTTTTGGCACAAATCCATGTGCGGGTGCTAAAAAGAGCAGCATCGGCATGCTTTTCACGTCGTTTGGTAGAAATCCACGCGCGCGTTCTGCCAAATGCACCATTTGCATGCATATCGTGTGGCTTTGCAGAAAACTGCGTCCGCGTCTACCAAAAGATGCATGCGCATGCTAAAAACGCGTTTTGGCACAAATCCATGTGCGGATGTTAAAAAGAGCAGCATCGGCATGCTTTTCACGTCGTTTGGTAGAAATCTACGCGCGCGTTCTGCCAAAAGCACCATTTGCATGCATATCGTGTGGTTTTGGAGAAAACTGCGTCCGCGTCTACCAAAAGATGCATGCGCATGCTAAAAACGCGTTTTGGCACAAATCCGTGTGCGGGTGCTAAAAAGAGCAGCATCGGCATGCTTTTCACGTCGTTTGGTAGACATCCACGCGCGCGTTCTGCCAAAAGCACCATTTGCATGCCTATCGTGTGGTTTTGCAGAAAACTGCGTCCGCGTCTACCAAAAGATGCATGCGCATGTTTAAAACGCGCTTTGGCACAAATCCATGTGCGGGTGCTAAAAAGAGCAGCATCGGCATGCTTTTCACGTCGTTTGGTAGAAATCCACGCGCGCGTTCTGCCAAAAGCACCATTTGCATGCCTATCGTGTGGTTTTGCAGAAAACTGCGTCCGCGTCTACCAAAAGATGCATGCGCATGCTTAAAACGCGCTTTGGCACAAATCCATGTGCGGATGTTAAAAAGAGCAGCATCGGCATGCTTTTCACGTTGTTTGGTAGAAATCCACGCGCGCGTTCTGCCAAAAGCACCATTTGCATGCCTATCGTGTGGTTTTGCAGAAAACTGCGTCCGCGTCTACCAAAAGATGCATGCGCATGCTAAAAACGCGTTTTCGCACAAATCCATGTGCGGGTGCTAAAAAGAGCAGCATCGGCATGCTTTTCACGTTGTTTGGTAGAAATCCACGCGCGTTCTGCCAAAAGCACCATTTGCATGCCTATCGTGTGGTTTTGCAGAAAACTGCGTCCGCGTCTACCAAACGATGCATGCGCATGCTTAAAACGCGCTTTGGCACAAATCCATGTGCGGATGCTAAAAAGAGCAGCATCGGCATGCTTTTCACGTCGTTTGGTAGAAATCCACGCGCGCGTTCTGCCAAAAGCACGATTTGCATGCATATCGTGTGGTTTTGCAGAAAACTGCGTCCGCGTCTACCAAAAGATGCATGCGCATGCTAAAAACGCGTTTTGGCACAAATCCATGTGCGGATGTTAAAAAGAGCAGCATCGGCATGCTTTTCACGTCGTTTGGTAGAAATCCACGCGCGCGTTCTGCCAAAAGCACCATTTGCATGCCTATTGTGTGGTTTTGCAGAAAACTGCGTCCGCGTCTACCAAAAGATGCATGCGCATGCTTAAAACGCGCTTTGGCACAAATCCATGTGCGGATGTTAAAAAGAGCAGCATCGGCATGCTTTTCAAGTCGTTTAGTAGAAATCCACGTGCGCGTTCTGCCAAAAGCACCATTTGCATGCATATCGTGTGGTTTTGCAGAAAACTGCGTCCGCGTCTACCAAAAGATGCATGCGCATGCTTAAAACGCGTTTTGGCACAAATCCATGTGCGGGTGCTAAAAAGAGCAGCATCGGCATGCTTTTCACGTCGTTTCGTAGAAATCCACACGCGCGTTCTGCCAAAAGCACCATTTGCATGCCTGTTGTGTGGTTTTGCAGAAAACTGCGTCCGCGTCTACCAAAAGATGCATGCGCATGCTTAAAACGCGTTTTGGCACAAATCCATGTGCGGGTGCTAAAAAGAGCAGCATCGGCATGCTTTTCACGTCCTTTGGTAGAAATCCACACGCGCGTTCTGCCAAAAGCACCATTTGCATGCCTATTGTGTGGTTTTGCAGAAAACTGCGTCCGCGTCTACCAAAAGATGCATGCGCATGCTTAAAACGCGCTTTGGCACAAATCCATGTGCGGATGTTAAAAAGAGCAGCATCGGCATGCTTTTCACGTCGTTTGGTAGAAATCCACGCGCGCGTTCTGCCAAAAGCACCATTTGCATGCATATCGTGTGGTTTTGCAGAAAACTGCGTCCGCGTCTACCAAAAGATGCATGCGCATGCTTAAAACGCGCTTTGGCACAAATCCATGTGCGGATGTTAAAAAGAGCAGCATCGGCATGCTTTTCACGTCGTTTGGTAGAAATCCACGCGCGCGTTCTGCCAAAAGCACCATTTGCATGCCTATCTTGTGGTTTTGCAGAAAACTGCGTCCGCGTCTACCAAAAGATGCATGCGCATGCTAAAAACGCGTTTTGGCACAAATCCATGTGCGGGTGCTAAAAAGAGCAGCATCGGCATGTTTTCACGTTTTTTGGTAGAAATCCACGCGCGCGTTCTGCCAAAAGCACCATTTGCATGCCTATCGTGTGGTTTTGCAGAAAACTGCGTCCGCGTCTACCAAAAGATGCATGCGCATGCTTAAAACGCGCTTTGGCACAAATCCATGTGCGGATGCTAAAAAGAGCAGCATCGGCATGCTTTTCACGTCGTTTGGTAGAAATCCACGCGCGCGTTCTGCCAAAATCACGATTTGCATGCATATCGTGTGGTTTTGCAGAAAACTGCGTCCGCGTCTACCAAAAGATGCATGCGCATGCTAAAAACGCGTTTTGGCACAAATCCATGTGCGGATGTTAAAAAGAGCAGCATCGGCATGCTTTTCATGTCGTTTGGTAGAAATCCACGCGCGCGTTCTGCCAAAAGCACCATTTGCATGCATATCGTGTGGTTTTGCAGAAAACTGCGTCCGCGTCTACCAAAAGATGCATGCGCATGCTTAAAACGCGTTTTGGCACAAATCCATGTGCGGGTGCTAAAAAGAGCAGCATCGGCATGCTTTTCACGTCGTTTGGTAGAAATCCACACGCGCGTTCTGCCAAAAGCACCATTTGCATGCCTATTGTGTGGTTTTGCAGAAAACTGCGTCCGCGTCTACCAAAAGATGCATGCGCATGCTTAAAACGCGCTTTGGCACAAATCCATGTGCGTATGCTAAAAAGAGCAGCATCGGCATGCTTTTCACGTCGTTTGGTAGAAATCCACGCGCGCGTTCTGCCAAAAGCACCATTTGCATGCCTATCGTGTGGTTTTGCAGAAAACTGCGTCCGCGTCTACCAAAAGATGCATGCGCATGCTAAAAACGCGTTTTGGCACAAATCCATGTGCGGATGTTAAAAAGAGCAGCATCGGCATGCTTTTCAGGTCGTTTGGTAGAAATCCACGCGCGCGTTCTGCCAAAAGCACCATTTGCACGCATATCGTGTGGTTTTGCAGAAAACTGCGTCCGCGTCTACCAAAAGATGCATGCGCATGCATAAAACGCGTTTTGGCACAAATCCATGTGCGGGTGCTAAAAAGAGCAGCATCGGCATGCTTTTCACGTCGTTTGGTAGAAATCCACGCGCGCGTTCTGCCAAAAGCACCATTTGCATGCATATCGTGTGGTTTTGCAGAAAACTGCGTCCGCGTCTACCAAAAGATGCATGCGCATGCTTAAAACGCGTTTTGGCACAAATCCATGTGCGGGTGCTAAAAAGAGCAGCATCGGCATGCTTTTCACGTCGTTTGGTAGAAATCCACGCGCGCGTTCTGCCAAAAGCACCATTTGCATGCATATCGTGTGGTTTTGCAGAAAACTGCGTCCGCGTCTACCAAAAGATGCATGCGCATGCTAAAAACGCGTTTTGGCACAAATCCATGTGCGGATGTTAAAAAGAGCAGCATCGGCATGCTTTTCACGTCGTTTGGTAGAAACCCACGCGCGCGTTCTGCCAAAAGCACCATTTGCATGCATATTGTGTGGTTTTGCAGAAAACTGCGTCCGCGTCTACCAAAAGATGCATGCGCATGCTAAAAACGCGTTTTGGCACAAATCCGTGTGCGGGTGCTAAAAAGAGCAGCATCGGCATGCTTTTCACGTCGTTTGGTAGAAATCCACGCGCGCGTTCTGCCAAAAGCACCATTTGCATGCCTATCGTGTGGTTTTGCAGAAAACTGCGTCCGCGTCTACCAAAAGATGCATGCGCATGTTTAAAACGCGCTTTGGCACAAATCCATGTGCGGGTGCTAAAAAGAGCAGCATCGGCATGCTTTTCACGTCGTTTGGTAGAAATCCACGCGCGCGTTCTGCCAAAAGCACCATTTGCATGCCTATCGTGTGGTTTTGCAGAAAACTGCGTCCGCGTCTACCAAAAGATGCATGCGCATGCTTAAAACGCGCTTTGGCACAAATCCATGTGCGGGTGCTAAAAAGAGCAGCATCGGCATGCTTTTCACGTCGTTTGGTAGAAATCCACGCGCGCGTTCTGCCAAAAGCACCATTTGCATGCATATCGTGTGGTTTTGCAGAAAACTGCGTCCGCGTCTACCAAAAGATGCATGCGCATGCTAAAAACGCGTTTTGGCACAAATCCATGTGCGGATGTTAAAAAGAGCAGCATCGGCATGCTTTTCACGTCGTTTGGTAGAAATCCACGCGCGCGTTCTGCCAAAAGCACCATTTGCATGCATATCGTGTGGTTTTGCAGAAAACTGCGTCCGCGTCTACCAAAAGATGCATGCGCATGCTAAAAACGCGTTTTGGCACAAATCCGTGTGCGGGTGCTAAAAAGAGCAGCATCGGCATGCTTTTCACGTCGTTTGGTAGAAATCCACGCGCGCGTTCTGCCAAAAGCACCATTTGCATGCCTATCGTGTGGTTTTGCAGAAAACTGCGTCCGCGTCTACCAAAAGATGCATGCGCATGTTTAAAACGCGCTTTGGCACAAATCCATGTGCGGGTGCTAAAAAGAGCAGCATCGGCATGCTTTTCACGTCGTTTGGTAGAAATCCACGCGCGCGTTCTGCCAAAAGCACCATTTGCATGCCAATCGTGTGGTTTTGCAGAAAACTGCGTCCGCGTCTACCAAAAGATGCATGCGCATGCTTAAAACGCGCTTTGGCACAAATCCATGTGCGGATGTTAAAAAGAGCAGCATCGGTATGCTTTTCACGTTGTTTGGTAGAAATCCACGCGCGCGTTCTGCCAAAAGCACCATTTGCATGCCTATCGTGTGGTTTTGCAGAAAACTGCGTCCGCGTCTACCAAAAGATGCATGCGCATGCTAAAAACGCGTTTTCGCACAAATCCATGTGCGGGTGCTAAAAAGAGCAGCATCGGCATGCTTTTCACGTTGTTTGGTAGAAATCCACGCGCGCGTTCTGCCAAAAGCACCATTTGCATGCCTATCGTGTGGTTTTGCAGAAAACTGCGTCCGCGTCTACCAAACGATGCATGCGCATGCTTAAAACGCGCTTTGGCACAAATCCATGTGCGGATGCTAAAAAGAGCAGCATCGGCATGCTTTTCACGTCGTTTGGTAGAAATCCACGCGCGCGTTCTGCCAAAAGCACGATTTGCATGCATATCGTGTGCTTTTGCAGAAAACTGCGTCCGCGTCTACCAAAAGATGCATGCGCATGCTTAAAACGCGCTTTGGCACAAATCCATGTGCGGATGTTAAAAAGAGCAGCATCGGCATGCTTTTCACGTCGTTTGGTAGAAATCCACGCGCGCGTTCTGCCAAAAGCACCATTTGCATGCATATCGTGTGGTTTTGCAGAAAACTGCGTCCGCGTCTACCAAAAGATGCATGCGCATGCTTAAAACGCGCTTTGGCACAAATCCATGTGCGGATGTTAAAAAGAGCAGCATCGGCATGCTTTTCACGTTGTTTGGCAGAAATCCACGCGCGCGTTCTGCCAAAAGCACCATTTGCATGCCTATCGTGTGGTTTTGCAGAAAACTGCGTCCGCGTCTACCAAAAGATGCATGCGCATGCTAAAAACGCGTTTTGGCACAAATCCATGTGCGGATGTTAAAAAGAGCAGCATCGGCATGCTTTTCACGTCGTTCGGTAGAAATCCACGCGCGCGTTCTGCCAAAAGCACCATTTGCATGCATATCGTGTGGTTTAGCAGAAAACTGCGTCCGCGTCTACCAAAAGATGCATGCGCATGCTAAAAACGCGTTTTTGCACAAATCCGTGTGCGGGTGCTAAAAAGAGCAGCATCGGCATGCTTTTCACGTCGTTTGGTAGAAATCCACGTGCGCGTTCTGCCAAAAGCACCATTTGCATGCCTATCGTGTGGTTTTGCAGAAAACTGCGTCCGCGTCTACCAAAAGATGCATGCGCATGTTTAAAACGCGCTTTGGCACAAATCCATGTGCGGGTGCTAAAAAGAGCAGCATCGGCATGCTTTTCACGTCGTTTGGTAGAAATCCACGCGCGCGTTCTGCCAAAAGCACCATTTGCATGCCTATCGTGTGGTTTTGCAGAAAACTGCGTCCGCGTCTACCAAAAGATGCATGCGCATGCTTAAAACGCGCTTTGGCACAAATCCATGTGCGGATGTTAAAAAGAGCAGCATCGGCATGCTTTTCACGTTGTTTGGTAGAAATCCACGCGCGCGTTCTGCCAAAAGCACCATTTGCATGCCTATCGTGTGGTTTTGCAGAAAACTGCGTCCGCGTCTACCAAAAGATGCATGCGCATGCTAAAAACGCGTTTTCGCACAAATCCATGTGCGGGTGCTAAAAAGAGCAGCATCGGCATGCTTTTCACGTCGTTTGGTAGAAATCCACGCGCGCGTTCTGCCAAAAGCACCATTTGCATGCATATCGTGTGGTTTTGCAGAAAACTGCGTCCGCGTCTACCAAAAGATGCATGCGCATGCTTAAAACGCGTTTTGGCACAAATCCATGTGCGGGTGCTAAAAAGAGCAGCATCGGCATGCTTTTCACGTCGTTTGGTAGAAATCCACGCGCGCGTTCTGCCAAAAGCACCATTTGCATGCATATCGTGTGGTTTTGCAGAAAACTGCGTCCGCGTCTACCAAAAGATGCATGCGCATGCTAAAAACGCGTTTTGGCACAAATCCATGTGCGGATGTTAAAAAGAGCAGCATCGGCATGCTTTTCACGTCGTTTGGTAGAAATCCACGCGCGCGTTCTGCCAAAAGCACCATTTGCATGCATATCGTGTGGTTTTGCAGAAAACTGCGTCCGCGTCTACCAAAAGATGCATGCGCATGCTAAAAACGCGTTTTGGCACAAATCCGTGTGCGGGTGCTAAAAAGAGCAGCATCGGCATGCTTTTCACGTCGTTTGGTAGAAATCCACGCGTGCGTTCTGCCAAAAGCACCATTTGCATGCCTATCGTGTGGTTTTGCAGAAAACTGCGTCCGCGTCTACCAAAAGATGCATGCGCATGTTTAAAACGCGCTTTGGCACAAATCCATGTGCGGGTGCTAAAAAGAGCAGCATCGGCATGCTTTTCACGTCGTTTGGTAGAAATCCACGCGCGCGTTCTGCCAAAAGCACCATTTGCATGCCTATCGTGTGGTTTTGCAGAAAACTGCGTCCGCGTCTACCAAAAGATGCATGCGCATGCTTAAAACGCGCTTTGGCACAAATCCATGTGCGGATGTTAAAAAGAGCAGCATCGGCATGCTTTTCACGTTGTTTGGTAGAAATCCACGCGCGCGTTCTGCCAAAAGCACCATTTGCATGCCTATCGTGTGGTTTTGCAGAAACCTGCGTCCGCGTCTACCAAAAGATGCATGCGCATGCTAAAAACGCGTTTTCGCACAAATCCATGTGCGGGTGCTAAAAAGAGCAGCATCGGCATGCTTTTCACGTTGTTTGGTAGAAATCCACGCGCGCGTTCTGCCAAAAGCACCATTTGCATGCCTATCGTGTGGTTTTGCAGAAAACTGCGTCCGCGTCTACCAAACGATGCATGCGCATGCTTAAAACGCGCTTTGGCACAAATCCATGTGCGGATGCTAAAAAGAGCAGCATCGGCATGCTTTTCACGTCGTTTGGTAGAAATCCACGCGCGCGTTCTGCCAAAAGCACGATTTGCATGCATATCGTGTGCTTTTGCAGAAAACTGCGTCCGCGTCTACCAAAAGATGCATGCGCATGCTAAAAACGCGTTTTGGCACAAATCCATGTGCGGATGTTAAAAAGAGCAGCATCGGCATGCTTTTCACGTCGTTTGGTAGAAATCCACGCGCGCGTTCTGCCAAAAGCACCATTTGCATGCCTATTGTGTGGTTTTGCAGAAAACTGCGTCCGCGTCTACCAAAAGATGCATGCGCATGCTTAAAACGCGCTTTGGCACAAATCCATGTGCGGATGTTAAAAAGAGCAGCATCGGAATGCTTTTCAAGTCGTTTGGTAGAAATCCACGCGCGCGTTCTGCCAAAAGCACCATTTGCATGCATATCGTGTGGTTTTGCAGAAAACTGCGTCCGCGTCTACCAAAAGATGCATGCGTATGCTTAAAACGCGTTTTGGCACAAATCCATGTGCGGGTGCTAAAAAGAGCAGCATCGGCATGCTTTTCACGTCGTTTCGTAGAAATCCACACGCGCGTTCTGCGAAAAGCACCATTTGCATGCCTATTGTGTGGTTTTGCAGAAAACTGCGTCCGCGTCTACCAAAAGATGCATGCGCATGCTTAAAACGCGTTTTGGCACAAATCCATGTGCGGGTGCTAAAAAGAGCAGCATCGGCATGCTTTTCACGTCCTTTGGTAGAAATCCACACGCGCGTTCTGCCAAAAGCACCATTTGCATGCCTATTGTGTGGTTTTGCAGAAAACTGCGTCCGCGTCTACCAAAAGATGCATGCGCATGCTTAAAACGCGCTTTGGCACAAATCCATGTGCGGATGTTAAAAAGAGCAGCATCGGCATGCTTTTCACGTCGTTTGGTAGAAATCCACGCGCGCGTTCTGCCAAAAGCACCATTTGCATGCATATCGTGTGGTTTTGCAGAAAACTGCGTCCGCGTCTACCAAAAGATGCATGCGCATGCTTAAAACGCGCTTTGGCACAAATCCATGTGCGGATGTTAAAAAGAGCAGCATCGGCATGCTTTTCACGTTGTTTGGTAGAAATCCACGCGCGCGTTCTGCCAAAAGCACCATTTGCATGCCTATCGTGTGGTTTTGCAGAAAACTGCGTCCGCGTCTACCAAAAGATGCATGCGCATGCTAAAAACGCGTTTTGGCACAAATCCATGTGCGGGTGCTAAAAAGAGCAGCATCGGCATGCTTTTCACGTCGTTTGGTAGAAATCCACACGCGCGTTCTGCCAAAAGCACCATTTGCATGCCTATTGGGTGGTTTTGCAGAAAACTGCGTCCGCGTCTACCAAAAGATGCATGCGCATGCTTAAAACGCGCTTTGGCACAAATCCATGTGCGGATGTTAAAAAGAGCAGCATCGGCATGCTTTTCACGTCGTTTGGTAGAAATCCACGCGCGCGTTCTGCCAAAAGCACCATTTGCATGCATATCGTGTGGTTTTGCAGAAAACTGCGTCCGCGTCTACCAAAAGATGCATGCGCATGCTTAAAACGCGCTTTGGCACAAATCCATGTGCGGATGTTAAAAAGAGCAGCATCGGCATGCTTTTCACGTTGTTTGGCAGAAATCCACGCGCGCGTTCTGCCAAAAGCACCATTTGCATGCCTATCGTGTGGTTTTGCAGAAAACTGCGTCCGCGTCTACCAAAAGATGCATGCGCATGCTAAAAACGCGTTTTGGCACAAATCCATGTGCGGATGCTAAAAAGAGCAGCATCGGCATGCTTTTCACGTCGTTTGGTAGAAATCCACGCGCGCGTTCTGCCAAAAGCACGATTTGCATGCATATCGTGTGGTTTTGCAGAAAACTGCGTCCGCGTCTACCAAAAGATGCATGCGCATGCTAAAAACGCGTTTTGGCACAAATCCATGTGCGGATGTTAAAAAGAGCAGCATCGGCATGCTTTTCACGTCGTTCGGTAGAAATCCACGCGCGCGTTCTGCCAAAAGCACCATTTGCATGCATATCATGTGGTTTAGCAGAAAACTGCGTCCGCGTCTACCAAAAGATGCATGCGCATGCTTAAAATGCGCTTTGGCACAAATCCATGTGCGGGTGCTAAAAAGAGCAGCATCATCATGCTTTTCACGTTGTTTGGTAGAAATCCACGCGCGCGTTCTGCCAAAAGCACCATTTGCATGCCTATCGTGTGGTTTTGCAGAAAACTGCGTCCAAGTCTACCAAAAGATGCATGCGCATGCTTAAAACGCGCTTTGGCACAAATCCATGTGCGGATGCTAAAAAGAGCAGCATCGGCATGCTTTTCACGTCGTTTGGTAGAAATCCACGCGCGCGTTCTGCCAAAAGCACCATTTGCATGCATATCGTGTGGTTTTGCAGAAAACTGCGTCCGCGTCTACCAAAAGATGCATGCGCATGCTAAAAACGCGTTTTGGCACAAATCCATGTGCGGGTGCTAAAAAGAGCAGCATCGGCATGCTTTTCACGTCGTTTGGTAGAAATCCACGAGCGCGTTCTGCCAAAAGCACCATTTGCATGCCTATTGTGTGGTTTTGCAGAAAACTGCGTCCGCGTCTACCAAAAGATGCATGCGCATGCTTAAAACGCGCTTTGGCACAAATCCATGTGCGGATGTTAAAAAGAGCAGCATCGGCATGCTTTTCACGTCGTTTGGTAGAAATCCACGCGCGCGTTCTGCCAAAAGTACCATTTGCATGCATATCGTGTGGTTTTGCAGAAAACTGCGTCCGCGTCTACCAAAAGATGCATGCGCATGCTTAAAACGCGCTTTGGCACAAATCCATGTGCGGATGTTAAAAAGAGCAGCATCGGCATGCTTTTCACGTTGTTTGGTAGAAATCCACGCGCGCGTTCTGCGAAAAGCACCATTTGCATGCCTATCTTGTGGTTTTGCAGAAAACTGCGTCCGCGTCTACCAAAAGATGCATGCGCATGCTAAAAACGCGTTTTGGCACAAATCCATGTGCGGATGTTAAAAAGAGCAGCATCGGCATGCTTTTCACGTCGTTTGGTAGAAATCCACGCGCGCGTTCTGCCAAAAGCACCATTTGCATGCATATCGTGTGGTTTTGCAGAAAACTGCGTCCGCGTCTACCAAAAGATGCATGCGCATGCTTAAAACGCGTTTTGGCACAAATCCATGTGCGGGTGCTAAAAAGAGCAGCATCGGCATGCTTTTCACGTCGTTTGGTAGAAATCCACACGCGCGTTCTGCCAAAAGCACCATTTGCATGCCTATTGTGTGGTTTTGCAGAAAACTGCGTCCGCGTCTACCAAAAGATGCATGCGCATGCTTAAAACGCGCTTTGGCACAAATCCATGTGCGGATGTTAAAAAGAGCAGCATCGGCATGCTTTTCACGTCGTTTGGTAGAAATCCACGCGCGCGTTCTGCCAAAAGCACCATTTGCATGCATATCGTGTGGTTTTGCAGAAAACTGCGTCCGCGTCTACCAAAAGATGCATGCGCATGCTTAAAACGCGCTTTGGCACAAATCCATGTGCGGATGTTAAAAAGAGCAGCATCGGCATGCTTTTCACGTTGTTTGGTAGAAATCCACGCGCGCGTTCTACCAAAAGCACCATTTGCATGACTATCGTGTGGTTTTGCAGAAAACTGCGTCCGCGTCTACCAAAAGATGCATGCGCATGCTTAAAACGCGTTTTGGCACAAATCCATGTGCGGGTGCTAAAAAGAGCAGCATCGGCATGCTTTTCACGTCGTTTGGTAGAAATCCACGCGCGCGTTCTGCCAAAAGCACCATTTGCATGCATATCGTGTGGTTTTGCAGAAAACTGCGTCCGCGTCTACCAAAAGATGCATGCGCATGCTAAAAACGCGTTTTGGCACAAATCCATGTGCGGATGTTAAAAAGAGCAGCATCGGCATGCTTTTCACGTCGTTTGGTAGAAATCCACGCGCGCGTTCTGCCAAAAGCACCATTTGCATGCATATCGTGTGGTTTTGCAGAAAACTGCGTCCGCGTCTACCAAAAGATGCATGCGCATGCTAAAAACGCGTTTTGGCACAAATCCATGTGCGGGTGCTAAAAAGAGCAGCATCGGCATGCTTTTCACGTCGTTTGGTAGAAATCCACGCGCGCGTTCTGCCAAAAGCACCATTTGCATGCCTATCGTGTGGTTTTGCAGAAAACTGCGTCCGCGTCTACCAAAAGATGCATGCGCATGTTTAAAACGCGCTTTGGCACAAATCCATGTGCGGGTGCTAAAAAGAGCAGCATCGGCATGCTTTTCACGTCGTTTGGTAGAAATCCACGCGCGCGTTCTGCCAAAAGCACCATTTGCATGCCTATCGTGTGGTTTTGCAGAAAACTGCGTCCGCGTCTACCAAAAGATGCATGCGCATGCTAAAAACGCGTTTTGGCACAAATCCATGTGCGGGTGCTAAAAAGAGCAGCATCGGCATGCTTTTCACGTCGTTTGGTAGAAATCCACACGCGCGTTCTGCCAAAAGCACCATTTGCATGCCTATTGGGTGGTTTTGCAGAAAACTGCGTCCGCGTCTACCAAAAGATGCATGCGCATGCTTAAAACGCGCTTTGGCACAAATCCATGTGCGGATGTTAAAAAGAGCAGCATCGGCATGCTTTTCACGTCGTTTGGTAGAAATCCACGCGCGCGTTCTGCCAAAAGCACCATTTGCATGCATATCGTGTGGTTTTGCAGAAAACTGCGTCCGCGTCTACCAAAAGATGCATGCGCATGCTTAAAAAGCGCTTTGGCACAAATCCATGTGCGGATGTTAAAAAGAGCAGCATCGGCATGCTTTTCACGTTGTTTGGCAGAAATCCACGCGCGCGTTCTGCCAAAAGCACCATTTGCATGCCTATCGTGTGGTTTTGCAGAAAACTGCGTCCGCGTCTACCAAAAGATGCATGCGCATGCTAAAAACGCGTTTTGGCACAAATCCATGTGCGGATGCTAAAAAGAGCAGCATCGGCATGCTTTTCACGTCGTTTGGTAGAAATCCACGCGCGCGTTCTGCCAAAAGCACGATTTGCATGCATATCGTGTGGTTTTGCAGAAAACTGCGTCCGCGTCTACCAAAAGATGCATGCGCATGCTAAAAACGCGTTTTGGCACAAATCCATGTGCGGATGTTAAAAAGAGCAGCATCGGCATGCTTTTCACGTCGTTCGGTAGAAATCCACGCGCGCGTTCTGCCAAAAGCACCATTTGCATGCATATCATGTGGTTTAGCAGAAAACTGCGTCCGCGTCTACCAAAAGATGCATGCGCATGCTTAAAATGCGCTTTGGCACAAATCCATGTGCGGGTGCTAAAAAGAGCAGCATCATCATGCTTTTCACGTTGTTTGGTAGAAATCCACGCGCGCGTTCTGCCAAAAGCACCATTTGCATGCCTATCGTGTGGTTTTGCAGAAAACTGCGTCCAAGTCTACCAAAAGATGCATGCGCATGCTTAAAACGCGCTTTGGCACAAATCCATGTGCGGATGCTAAAAAGAGCAGCATCGGCATGCTTTTCACGTCGTTTGGTAGAAATCCACGCGCGCGTTCTGCCAAAAGCACCATTTGCATGCATATCGTGTGGTTTTGCAGAAAACTGCGTCCGCGTCTACCAAAAGATGCATGCGCATGCTAAAAACGCGTTTTGGCACAAATCCATGTGCGGGTGCTAAAAAGAGCAGCATCGGCATGCTTTTCACGTCGTTTGGTAGAAATCCACGAGCGCGTTCTGCCAAAAGCACCATTTGCATGCCTATTGTGTGGTTTTGCAGAAAACTGCGTCCGCGTCTACCAAAAGATGCATGCGCATGCTTAAAACGCGCTTTGGCACAAATCCATGTGCGGATGTTAAAAAGAGCAGCATCGGCATGCTTTTCACGTCGTTTGGTAGAAATCCACGCGCGCGTTCTGCCAAAAGTACCATTTGCATGCATATCGTGTGGTTTTGCAGAAAACTGCGTCCGCGTCTACCAAAAGATGCATGCGCATGCTTAAAACGCGCTTTGGCACAAATCCATGTGCGGATGTTAAAAAGAGCAGCATCGGCATGCTTTTCACGTTGTTTGGTAGAAATCCACGCGCGCGTTCTGCGAAAAGCACCATTTGCATGCCTATCTTGTGGTTTTGCAGAAAACTGCGTCCGCGTCTACCAAAAGATGCATGCGCATGCTAAAAACGCGTTTTGGCACAAATCCATGTGCGGATGTTAAAAAGAGCAGCATCGGCATGCTTTTCACGTCGTTTGGTAGAAATCCACGCGCGCGTTCTGCCAAAAGCACCATTTGCATGCATATCGTGTGGTTTTGCAGAAAACTGCGTCCGCGTCTACCAAAAGATGCATGCGCATGCTTAAAACGCGTTTTGGCACAAATCCATGTGCGGGTGCTAAAAAGAGCAGCATCGGCATGCTTTTCACGTCGTTTGGTAGAAATCCACACGCGCGTTCTGCCAAAAGCACCATTTGCATGCCTATTGTGTGGTTTTGCAGAAAACTGCGTCCGCGTCTACCAAAAGATGCATGCGCATGCTTAAAACGCGCTTTGGCACAAATCCATGTGCGGATGTTAAAAAGAGCAGCATCGGCATGCTTTTCACGTCGTTTGGTAGAAATCCACGCGCGCGTTCTGCCAAAAGCACCATTTGCATGCATATCGTGTGGTTTTGCAGAAAACTGCGTCCGCGTCTACCAAAAGATGCATGCGCATGCTTAAAACGCGCTTTGGCACAAATCCATGTGCGGATGTTAAAAAGAGCAGCATCGGCATGCTTTTCACGTTGTTTGGTAGAAATCCACGCGCGCGTTCTACCAAAAGCACCATTTGCATGACTATCGTGTGGTTTTGCAGAAAACTGCGTCCGCGTCTACCAAAAGATGCATGCGCATGCTTAAAACGCGTTTTGGCACAAATCCATGTGCGGGTGCTAAAAAGAGCAGCATCGGCATGCTTTTCACGTCGTTTGGTAGAAATCCACGCGCGCGTTCTGCCAAAAGCACCATTTGCATGCATATCGTGTGGTTTTGCAGAAAACTGCGTCCGCGTCTACCAAAAGATGCATGCGCATGCTAAAAACGCGTTTTGGCACAAATCCATGTGCGGATGTTAAAAAGAGCAGCATCGGCATGCTTTTCACGTCGTTTGGTAGAAATCCACGCGCGCGTTCTGCCAAAAGCACCATTTGCATGCATATCGTGTGGTTTTGCAGAAAACTGCGTCCGCGTCTACCAAAAGATGCATGCGCATGCTAAAAACGCGTTTTGGCACAAATCCATGTGCGGGTGCTAAAAAGAGCAGCATCGGCATGCTTTTCACGTCGTTTGGTAGAAATCCACGCGCGCGTTCTGCCAAAAGCACCATTTGCATGCCTATCGTGTGGTTTTGCAGAAAACTGCGTCCGCGTCTACCAAAAGATGCATGCGCATGTTTAAAACGCGCTTTGGCACAAATCCATGTGCGGGTGCTAAAAAGAGCAGCATCGGCATGCTTTTCACGTCGTTTGGTAGAAATCCACGCGCGCGTTCTGCCAAAAGCACCATTTGCATGCCTATCGTGTGGTTTTGCAGAAAACTGCGTCCGCGTCTACCAAAAGATGCATGCGCATGCTTAAAATGCGCTTTGGCACAAATCCATGTGCGGATGTTAAAAAGAGCAGCATCGGCATGCTTTTCACGTTGTTTGGTAGAAATCCACGCGCGCGTTCTGCCAAAAGCACCATTTGCATGCCTATCGTGTGGTTTTGCAGAAAACTGCGTCCGCGTCTACCAAAAGATGCATGCGCATGCTAAAAACGCGTTTTGGCACAAATCCATGTGCGGGTGCTAAAAAGAGCAGCATCGGCATGCTTTTCACGTTGTTTGGTAGAAATCCACGCGCGCGTTCTGCCAAAAGCACCATTTGCATGCCTATCGTGTGGTTTTGCAGAAAACTGCGTCCGCGTCTACCAAAAGATGCATGCGCATGCTTAAAACGCGCTTTGGCACAAATCCATGTGCGGATGCTAAAAAGAGCAGCATCGGCATGCTTTTCACGTCGTTTGGTAGAAATCCACGCGCGCGTTCTGCCAAAAGCACGATTTGCATGCATATCGTGTGGTTTTGCCGAAAACTGCGTCCGCGTCTACCAAAAGATGCATGCGCATGCTAAAAACGCGTTTTGGCACAAATCCATGTGCGGATGTTAAAAAGAGCAGCATCGGCATGCTTTTCACGTCGTTTGGTAGAAATCCACACGCGCGTTCTGCCAAAAGCACCATTTCATGCCTATTGTGTGGTTTTGCAGAGAACTGCGTCCGCGTCTACCAAAAGATGCATGCGCATGCTTAAAACGCGTTTTGGCACAAATCCATGTGCGGGTGCTAAAAAGAGCAGCATCGGCATGCTTTTCACGTCGTTTGGTAGAAATCCACACGCGCGTTCTGCCAAAAGCACCATTTGCATGCCTATTGTGTGGTTTTGCAGAAAACTGCGTCCGCGTCTACCAAAAGATGCATGCGCATGCTTAAAACGCGCTTTGGCACAAATCCATGTGCGGATGTTAAAAAGAGCAGCATCGGCATGCTTTTCACGTCGTTTGGTAGAAATCCACGCGCGCGTTCTGCCAAAAGCAGCATTTGCATGCATATCGTGTGGTTTTGCAGAAAACTGCGTCCGCGTCTACCAAAAGATGCATGCGCATGCTTAAAACGCGCTTTGGCACAAATCCATGTGCGGATGTTAAAAAGAGCAGCATCGGCATGCTTTTCACGTTCTTTGGTAGAAATCCACGCGCGCGTTCTGCCAAAAGCACCATTTGCATGCCTATCGTGTGGTTTTGCAGAAAACTGCGTCCGCGTCTACCAAAAGATGCATGCGCATGCTAAAAACGCGTTTTGGCACAAATCCATGTGCGGGTGCTAAAAAGAGCAGCATCGGCATGCTTTTCACGTTGTTTGGTAGAAATCCACGCGCGCGTTCTGCCAAAAGCACCATTTGCATGCCTATCGTGTGGTTTTGCAGAAAACTGCGTCCGCGTCTACCAAACGATGCATGCGCATGCTTAAAACGCGCTTTGGCACAAATCCATGTGCGGATGCTAAAAAGAGCAGCATCGGCATGTTTTCACGTCGTTTGGTGGAAATCCACGCGCGCGTTCTGCCAAAAGCACGATTTGCATGCATATCGTGTGGTTTTGCAGAAAACTGCGTCCGCGTCTACCAAAAGATGCATGCGCATGCTAAAAACGCGTTTTGGCACAAATCCATGTGCGGATGTTAAAAAGAGCAGCATCGGCATGCTTTTCACGTCGTTTGGTAGAAATCCACGCGCGCGTTCTGCCAAAAGCACCATTTGCATGCATATCGTATGGTTTTGCAGAAAACTGCGTCCGCGTCTACCAAAAGATGCATGCGCATGCTTAAAACGCGTTTTGGCACAAATTCATGTGCGGGTGCTAAAAAGAGCAGCATCGGCATGCTTTTCACGTCGTTTGGAGGAAATCCACACGCGCGTTCTGCCAAAAGCACCATTTGCATGCCTATTGTGTGGTTTTGCAGAAAACTGCGTCCGCGTCTACCAAAAGATGCATGCGCATGCTTAAAACGCGCTTTGGCACAAATCCATGTGCGGATGTTAAAAAGAGCAGCATCGGCATGCTTTTCACGTTGTTTGGTAGAAATCCACGCGCGCGTTCTGCCAAAAGCACCATTTGCATCCCTATCGTGTGGTTTTGCAGAAAACTGCGTCCGCGTCTACGAAAAGATGCATGCGCATGCTAAAAACGCGTTTTGGCACAAATCCATGTGCGGGTGCTAAAAGGAGCAGCATCGGCATGCTTTTCACGTTGTTTGGTAGAAATCCACGCGCGCGTTCTGCCAAAAGCACCATTTGCATGCCTATCGTGTGGTTTTGCAGAAAACTGCGTCCGCGTCTACCAAAAGATGCATGCGCATGCTTAAAACGCGCTTTGGCACAAATCCATGTGCGGATGCTAAAAAGAGCAGCATCGGCATGCTTTTCACGTCGTTTGGTAGAAATCCACGCGCGCGTTCTGCCAAAAGCACCATTTGCATGCATATCGTGTGGTTTTGCAGAAAACTGCGTCCGCGTCTACCAAAAGATGCATGCGCATGCTTAAAACGCGCTTTGGCACAAATCCATGTGCGGATGTTAAAAAGAGCAGCATCGGCATGCTTTTCACGTTCTTTGGTAGAAATCCACGCGCGCGTTCTGCCAAAAGCACCATTTGCATGCCTATCGTGTGGTTTTGCAGAAAACTGCGTCCGCGTCTACCAAAAGATGCATGCGCATGCTAAAAACGCGTTTTGGCACAAATCCATGTGCGGGTGCTAAAAAGAGCAGCATCGGCATGCTTTTCACGTTGTTTGGTAGAAATCCACGCGCGCGTTCTGCCAAAAGCACCATTTGCATGCCTATCGTGTGGTTTTGCAGAAAACTGCGTCCGCGTCTACCAAACGATGCATGCGCATGCTTAAAACGCGCTTTGGCACAAATCCATGTGCGGATGCTAAAAAGAGCAGCATCGGCATGTTTTCACGTCGTTTGGTGGAAATCCACGCGCGCGTTCTGCCAAAAGCACGATTTGCATGCATATCGTGTGGTTTTGCAGAAAACTGCGTCCGCGTCTACCAAAAGATGCATGCGCATGCTAAAAACGCGTTTTGGCACAAATCCATGTGCGGATGTTAAAAAGAGCAGCATCGGCATGCTTTTCACGTCGTTTGGTAGAAATCCACGCGCGCGTTCTGCCAAAAGCACCATTTGCATGCATATCGTATGGTTTTGCAGAAAACTGCGTCCGCGTCTACCAAAAGATGCATGCGCATGCTTAAAACGCGTTTTGGCACAAATTCATGTGCGGGTGCTAAAAAGAGCAGCATCGGCATGCTTTTCACGTCGTTTGGAGGAAATCCACACGCGCGTTCTGCCAAAAGCACCATTTGCATGCCTATTGTGTGGTTTTGCAGAAAACTGCGTCCGCGTCTACCAAAAGATGCATGCGCATGCTTAAAACGCGCTTTGGCACAAATCCATGTGCGGATGTTAAAAAGAGCAGCATCGGCATGCTTTTCACGTTGTTTGGTAGAAATCCACGCGCGCGTTCTGCCAAAAGCACCATTTGCATGCCTATCGTGTGGTTTTGCAGAAAACTGCGTCCGCGTCTACGAAAAGATGCATGCGCATGCTAAAAACGCGTTTTGGCACAAATCCATGTGCGGGTGCTAAAAGGAGCAGCATCGGCATGCTTTTCACGTTGTTTGGTAGAAATCCATGCGCGCGTTCTGCCAAAAGCACCATTTGCATGCCTATCGTGTGGTTTTGCAGAAAACTGCGTCCGCGTCTACCAAAAGATGCATGCGCATGCTTAAAACGCGCTTTGGCACAAATCCATGTGCGGATGCTAAAAAGAGCAGCATCGGCATGCTTTTCACGTCGTTTGGTAGAAATCCACGCGCGCGTTCTGCCAAAAGCACCATTTGCATGCATATCGTGTGGTTTTGCAGAAAACTGCGTCCGCGTCTACCAAAAGATGCATGCGCATGCTTAAAACGCGCTTTGGCACAAATCCATGTGCGGATGTTAAAAAGAGCAGCATCGGCATGCTTTTCACGTTGTTTGGTAGAAATCCACGCGCGCGTTCTGCCAAAAGCACCATTTGCATGCCTATCGTGTGGTTTTGCAGAAAACTGCGTCCGCGTCTACCAAAAGATGCATGCGCATGCTAAAAACGCGTTTTGGCACAAATCCATGTGCGGGTGCTAAAAAGAGCAGCATCGGCATGCTTTTCACGTTGTTTGGTAGAAATCCACGCGCGCGTTCTGCCAAAAGCACCATTTGCATGCCTATCGTGTGGTTTTGCAGAAAACTGCGTCCGCGTCTACCAAAAGATGCATGCGCATGCTTGAAACGCGCTTTGGCACAAATCCATGTGCGGATGCTAAAAAGAGCAGCATCGGCATGCTTTTCACGTCGTTTGGTAGAAATCCACGCGCGCGTTCTGCCAAAAGCACGATTTGCATGCATATCGTGTGGTTTTGCAGAAAACTGCGTCCGCGTCTACCAAAAGATGCATGCGCATGCTAAAAACGCGTTTTGGCACAAATCCATGTGCGGATGTTAAAAAGAGCAGCATCGGCATGCTTTTCACGTCGTTTGGTAGAAATCCACGCGCGCGTTCTGCCAAAAGCACCATTTGCATGCATATCGTGTGGTTTTGCAGAAAACTGCGTCCGCGTCTACCAAAAGATGCCTGCGCATGCTTAAAACGCGTTTTGGCACAAATCCATGTGCGGGTGCTAAAAAGAGCAGCATCGGCATGCTTTTCACGTCGTTTGGTAGAAATCCACACGCGCGTTCTGCCAAAAGCACCATTTGCATGCCTATTGTGTGGTTTTGCAGAAAACTGCGTCCGCGTCTACCAAAAGATGCATGCGCATGCTTAAAACGCGCTTTGGCACAAATCCATGTGCGGATGTTAAAAAGAGCAGCATCGGCATGCTTTTCCGTCGTTTGGTAGAAATCCACGCGCGCGTTCTGCCAAAAGCACCATTTGCATGCATATCGTGTGGTTTTGCAGAAAACTGCGTCCGCGTCTACCAAAAGATGCATGCGCATGCTTAAAACGCGCTTTGGCACAAATCCATGTGCGGATGTTAAAAAGAGGAGCATCGGCATGCTTTTCACGTTGTTTGGTAGAAATCCACGCGCGCGTTCTGCCAAAAGCACCATTTGCAGGCATATCGTGTGGTTTTGCAGAAAACTGCGTCCGCGTCTACCAAAAGATGCATGCGCATGCTTAAAACGCGCTTTGGCACAAATCCATGTGCGGATGTTAAAAAGAGCAGCATCGGCATGCTTTTCACGTTGTTTGGTAGAAATCCACGCGCGCGTTCTGCCAAAAGCACCATTTGCATGCCTATCGTGTGGTTTTGCAGAAAACTGCGTCCGCGTCTACCAAAAGATGCATGCGCATGCTTAAAACGCGCTTTGGCACAAATCCATGTGCGGATGCTAAAAAGAGCAGCATCGGCATGCTTTTCACGTCGTTTGGTAGAAATCCACGCGCGCGTTCTGCCAAAAGCACCATTTGCATGCATATCGTGTGGTTTTGCAGAAAACTGCGTCCGCGTCTACCAAAAGATGCATGCGCATGCTAAAAACGCGTTTTGGCACAAATCCATGTGCGGGTGCTAAAAAGAGCAGCATCGGCATGCTTTTCACGTTGTTTGGTAGAAATCCACGCGCGCGTTCTGCCAAAAGCACCATTTGCATGCCTATCGTGCGGTTTTGCAGAAAACTGCGTCCGCGTCTACCAAAAGATGCATGCGCATGCTTAAAACGCGCTTTGGCACAAATCCATGTGCCGGTGCTAAAAAGAGCAGCATCGGCATGCTTTTCACGTCGTTTGGTAGAAATCCACGCGCGCGTTCTGCCAAAAGCACCATTTGCATGCATATCGTGTGGTTTTCCAGAAAACTGCGTCCGCGTCTACCAAAAGATGCATGCGCATGCTTAAAACGCGTTTTGGCACAAATCCATGTGCGGGTGCTAAAAAGAGCAGCATCGGCATGCTTTTCACGTCGTTTGGTATAAATCCACGCGCGCGTTCTGCCAAAAGCACCATTTGCATGCCTATCGTGTGGTTTTGCAGAAAACTGCGTCCGCGTCTACCAAAAGATGCATGCGCATGCTTAAAACGCGCTTTGGCACAAATCCATGTGCGGATGTTAAAAAGAGCAGCATCGGCATGCTTTTCACGTCGTTTGGTAGAAATCCACGCGCGCGTTCTGCCAAAAGCACCATTTGCATGCATATCGTGTGGTTTTGCAGAAAACTGCGTCCGCGTCTACCAGAAGATGCATGCGCATGCTTAAAACGCGCTTTGGCACAAATCCATGTGCGGATGTTAAAAAGAGCAGCATCGGCATGCTTTTCACGTTGTTTGGTAGAAATCCACGCGCGCGTTCTGCCAAAAGCACCATTTGCATGCCTATCTTGTGGTTTTGCAGAAAACTGCGTCCGCGTCTACCAAAAGATGCATGCGCATGCTAAAAACGCGTTTTGGCACAAATCCATGTGCGGGTGCTAAAAAGAGCAGCATCGGCATGCTTTTCACGTTGTTTGGTAGAAATCCACGCGCGCGTTCTGCCAAAAGCACCATTTGCATGCCTATCGTGTGGTTTTGCAGAAAACTGCGTCCGCGTCTACCAAAAGATGCATGCGCATGCTTAAAACGCGCTTTGGCACAAATCCATGTGCGGATGCTAAAAAGAGCAGCATCGGCATGCTTTTCACGTCGTTTGGTAGAAATCCACGCGCGCGTTCTGCCAAAAGCACGATTTGCATGCATATCGTGTGGTTTTGCAGAAGACTGCGTCCGCGTCTACCAAAAGATGCATGCGCATGCTAAAAACGCGTTTTGGCACAAATCCATGTGCGGATGTTAAAAAGAGCAGCATCGGCATGCTTTTCACGTCGTTTGGTAGAAATCCACGCGCGCGTTCTGCCAAAAGCACCATTTGCATGCATATCGTGTGGTTTTGCAGAAAACTGCGTCCGCGTCTACCAAAAGATGCATGCGCATGCTTAAAACGCGTTTTGGCACAAATCCATGTGCGGGTGCTAAAAAGAGCAGCATCGGCATGCTTTTCACGTCGTTTGGTAGAAATCCACACGCGCGTTCTGCCAAAAGCACCATTTGCATGCCTATTGTGTGGTTTTGCAGAAAACTGCGTCCGCGTCTACCAAAAGATGCATGCGCATGCTTAAAACGCGCTTTGGCACAAATCCATGTGCGGATGTTAAAAAGAGCAGCATCGGCATGCTTTTCACGTCGTTTGGTAGAAATCCACGCGCGCGTTCTGCCAAAAGCACCATTTGCATGCATATCGTGTGGTTTTGCAGAAAACTGCGTCCGCGTCTACCAAAAGATGCATGCGCATGCTTAAAACGCGCTTTGGCACAAATCCATGTGCGGATGTTAAAAAGAGCAGCATCGGCATGCTTTTCACGTTGTTTGGTAGAAATCCACGCGCGCGTTCTGCCAAAAGCACCATTTGCATGCCTATCGTATGGTTTTGCAGAAAACTGCGTCCGCGTCTACCAAAAGATGCATGCGCATGCTTAAAACGCGCTTTGGCACAAATCCATGTGCGGATGCTAAAAAGAGCAGCATCGGCATGCTTTTCACGTCGTTTGGTAGAAATCCACGCGCGCGTTCTGCCAAAAGCACCATTTGCAGGCATATCGTGTGGTTTTGCAGAAAACTGCGTCCGCGTCTACCAAAAGATGCATGCGCATGCTTAAAACGCGCTTTGGCACAAATCCATGTGCGGATGTTAAAAAGAGCAGCATCGGCATGCTTTTCACGTTGTTTGGTAGAAATCCACGCGCGCGTTCTGCCAAAAGCACCATTTGCATGCCTATCGTGTGGTTTTGCAGAAAACTGCGTCCGCGTCTACCAAAAGATGCATGCGCATGCTTAAAACGCGCTTTGGCACAAATCCATGTGCGGATGCTAAAAAGAGCAGCATCGGCATGCTTTTCACGTCGTTTGGTAGAAATCCACGCGCGCGTTCTGCCAAAAGCACCATTTGCATGCATATCGTGTGGTTTTGCAGAAAACTGCGTCCGCGTCTACCAAAAGATGCATGCGCATGCTAAAAACGCGTTTTGGCACAAATCCATGTGCGGGTGCTAAAAAGAGCAGCATCGGCATGCTTTTCACGTTGTTTGGTAGAAATCCACGCGCGCGTTCTGCCAAAAGCACCATTTGCATGCCTATCGTGCGGTTTTGCAGAAAACTGCGTCCGCGTCTACCAAAAGATGCATGCGCATGCTTAAAACGCGCTTTGGCACAAATCCATGTGCCGGTGCTAAAAAGAGCAGCATCGGCATGCTTTTCACGTCGTTTGGTAGAAATCCACGCGCGCGTTCTGCCAAAAGCACCATTTGCATGCATATCGTGTGGTTTTCCAGAAAACTGCGTCCGCGTCTACCAAAAGATGCATGCGCATGCTTAAAACGCGTTTTGGCACAAATCCATGTGCGGGTGCTAAAAAGAGCAGCATCGGCATGCTTTTCACGTCGTTTGGTATAAATCCACGCGCGCGTTCTGCCAAAAGCACCATTTGCATGCCTATCGTGTGGTTTTGCAGAAAACTGCGTCCGCGTCTACCAAAAGATGCATGCGCATGCTTAAAACGCGCTTTGGCACAAATCCATGTGCGGATGTTAAAAAGAGCAGCATCGGCATGCTTTTCACGTCGTTTGGTAGAAATCCACGCGCGCGTTCTGCCAAAAGCACCATTTGCATGCATATCGTGTGGTTTTGCAGAAAACTGCGTCCGCGTCTACCAGAAGATGCATGCGCATGCTTAAAACGCGCTTTGGCACAAATCCATGTGCGGATGTTAAAAAGAGCAGCATCGGCATGCTTTTCACGTTGTTTGGTAGAAATCCACGCGCGCGTTCTGCCAAAAGCACCATTTGCATGCCTATCTTGTGGTTTTGCAGAAAACTGCGTCCGCGTCTACCAAAAGATGCATGCGCATGCTAAAAACGCGTTTTGGCACAAATCCATGTGCGGGTGCTAAAAAGAGCAGCATCGGCATGCTTTTCACGTTGTTTGGTAGAAATCCACGCGCGCGTTCTGCCAAAAGCACCATTTGCATGCCTATCGTGTGGTTTTGCAGAAAACTGCGTCCGCGTCTACCAAAAGATGCATGCGCATGCTTAAAACGCGCTTTGGCACAAATCCATGTGCGGATGCTAAAAAGAGCAGCATCGGCATGCTTTTCACGTCGTTTGGTAGAAATCCACGCGCGCGTTCTGCCAAAAGCACGATTTGCATGCATATCGTGTGGTTTTGCAGAAGACTGCGTCCGCGTCTACCAAAAGATGCATGCGCATGCTAAAAACGCGTTTTGGCACAAATCCATGTGCGGATGTTAAAAAGAGCAGCATCGGCATGCTTTTCACGTCGTTTGGTAGAAATCCACGCGCGCGTTCTGCCAAAAGCACCATTTGCATGCATATCGTGTGGTTTTGCAGAAAACTGCGTCCGCGTCTACCAAAAGATGCATGCGCATGCTTAAAACGCGTTTTGGCACAAATCCATGTGCGGGTGCTAAAAAGAGCAGCATCGGCATGCTTTTCACGTCGTTTGGTAGAAATCCACACGCGCGTTCTGCCAAAAGCACCATTTGCATGCCTATTGTGTGGTTTTGCAGAAAACTGCGTCCGCGTCTACCAAAAGATGCATGCGCATGCTTAAAACGCGCTTTGGCACAAATCCATGTGCGGATGTTAAAAAGAGCAGCATCGGCATGCTTTTCACGTCGTTTGGTAGAAATCCACGCGCGCGTTCTGCCAAAAGCACCATTTGCATGCATATCGTGTGGTTTTGCAGAAAACTGCGTCCGCGTCTACCAAAAGATGCATGCGCATGCTTAAAACGCGCTTTGGCACAAATCCATGTGCGGATGTTAAAAAGAGCAGCATCGGCATGCTTTTCACGTTGTTTGGTAGAAATCCACGCGCGCGTTCTGCCAAAAGCACCATTTGCATGCCTATCGTATGGTTTTGCAGAAAACTGCGTCCGCGTCTACCAAAAGATGCATGCGCATGCTTAAAACGCGCTTTGGCACAAATCCATGTGCGGATGCTAAAAAGAGCAGCATCGGCATGCTTTTCACGTCGTTTGGTAGAAATCCACGCGCGCGTTCTGCCAAAAGCACCATTTGCATGCCTATCGTGTGGTTTTGCAGAAAACTGCGTCCGCGTCTACCAAAAGATGCATGCGCATGCTAAAAACGCGTTTTGGCACAAATCCATGTGCGGATGTTAAAAAGAGCAGCATCGGCATGCTTTTCACGTCGTTTGGTAGAAATCCACGCGCGCGTTCTGCCAAAAGCACCATTTGCATGCATATCGTGTGGTTTTGCAGAAAACTGCGTCCGCGTCTACCAAAAGATGCATGCGCATGCATAAAACGCGTTTTGGCACAAATCCATGTGCGGGTGCTAAAAAGAGCAGCATCGGCATGCTTTTCACGTCGTTTGGTAGAAATCCACGCGCGCGTTCTGCCAAAAGCACCATTTGCATGCATATCGTGTGGTTTTGCAGAAAACTGCGTCCGCGTCTACCAAAAGATGCATGCGCATGCTTAAAACGCGTTTTGGCACAAATCCATGTGCGGATGTTAAAAAGAGCAGCATCGGCATGCTTTTCACGTCGTTTGTTAGACATCCACGCGCGCGTTCTGCCAAAAGCACCATTTGCATGCATATCGTGTGGTTTTGCAGAAAACTGCGTCCGCGTCTACCAAAAGATGCATGCGCATGCTAAAAACGCGTTTTGGCACAAATCCATGTGCGGGTGCTAAAAAGAGCAGCATCGGCATGCTTTTCACGTCGTTTGGTAGAAATCCACGCGCGCGTTCTGCCAAAAGCACCATTTGCATGCCTATCGTGTGGTTTTGCAGAAAACTGCGTCCGCGTCTACCAAAAGATGCATGCGCATGTTTAAAACGCGCTTTGGCACAAATCCATGTGCGGGTGCTAAAAAGAGCAGCATCGGCATGCTTTTCACGTCGTTTGGTAGAAATCCACGCGCGCGTTCTGCCAAAAGCACCATTTGCATGCCTATCGTGTGGTTTTGCAGAAAACTGCGTCCGCGTCTACCAAAAGATGCATGCGCATGCTTAAAACGCGCTTTGGCACAAATCCATGTGCGGATGCTAAAAAGAGCAGCATCGGCATGCTTTTCACGTCGTTTGGTAGAAATCCACGCGCGCGTTCTGCCAAAAGCACGATTTGCATGCATATCGTGTGGTTTTGCAGAAAACTGCGTCCGCGTCTACCAAAAGATGCATGCGCATGCTAAAAACGCGTTTTGGCACAAATCCATGTGCGGGTGCTAAAAAGAGCAGCATCGGCATGCATTTCACGTTGTTTGGTAGAAATCCACGCGCGCGTTCTGCCAAAAGCACCATTTGCATGCCTATCGTGTGGTTTTGCAGAAAACTGCGTCCGCGTCTACCAAAAGATGCATGCGCATGCTTAAAACGCGCTTTGGCACAAATCCATGTGCGGATGCTAAAAAGAGCAGCATCGGCATGCTTTTCACGTCGTTTGGTAGAAATCCACGCGCGCGTTCTGCCAAAAGCACGATTTGCATGCATATCGTGTGGTTTTGCAGAAAACTGCGTCCGCGTCTACCAAAAGATGCATGCGCATGCTAAAAACACGTTTTGGCACAAATCCATGTGCGGATGTTAAAAAGAGCAGCATCGGCATGCTTTTCACGTCGTTTGGTAGAAATCCACGCGCGCGTTCTGCCGAAAGCACCATTTGCATGCATATCGTGTGGTTTTGCAGAAAACTGCGTCCGCGTCTACCAAAAGATGCATGCGCATGCTTAAAACGCGTTTTGGCACAAATCCATGTGCGGGTGCTAAAAAGAGCAGCATCGGCATGCTTTTCACGTCGTTTGGTAGAAATCCACACGCGCGTTCTGCCAAAAGCACCATTTGCATGCCTATTGTGTGGTTTTGCAGAAAACTGCGTCCGCGTCTACCAAAAGATGCATGCGCATGCTTAAAACGCGCTTTGGCACAAATCCATGTGCGGATGTTAAAAAGAGCAGCATCGGCATGCTTTTCACGTCGTTTGGTAGAAATCCACGCGCGCGTTCTGCCAAAAGCACCATTTGCATGCATATCGTGTGGTTTTGCAGAAAACTGCGTCCGCGTCTACCAAAAGATGCATGCGCATGCTTAAAACGCGCTTTGGCACAAATCCATGTGCGGATGTTAAAAAGAGCAGCATCGGCATGCTTTTCACGTTGTTTGGTAGAAATCCACGCGCGCGTTCTGCCAAAAGCACCATTTGCATGCCTATCGTGTGGTTTTGCAGAAAACTGCGTCCGCGTCTACCAAAAGATGCATGCGCATGCTAAAAACGCGTTTTGGCACAAATCCATGTGCGGATGTTAAAAAGAGCAGCATCGGCATGCTTTTCACGTCGTTTGGTAGAAATCCACGCGCGCGTTCTGCCAAAAGCACCATTTGCATGCATATCGTGTGGTTTTGCAGAAAACTGCGTCCGCGTCTACCAAAAGATGCATGCGCATGCTTAAAACGCGTTTTGGCACAAATCCATGTGCGGGTGCTAAAAAGAGCAGCATCGGCATGCTTTTCACGTCGTTTGGTAGAAATCCACACGCGCGTTCTGCCAAAAGCACCATTTGCATGCCTATTGTGTGGTTTTGCAGAAAACTGCGTCCGCGTCTACCAAAAGATGCATGCGCATGCTTAAAACGCGCTTTGGCACAAATCCATGTGCGGATGTTAAAAAGAGCAGCATCGGCATGCTTTTCACGTCGTTTGGTAGAAATCCACGCGCGCGTTCTGCCAAAAGCACCATTTGCATGCATATCGTGTGGTTTTGCAGAAAACTGCGTCCGCGTCTACCAAAAGATGCATGCGCATGCTTAAAACGCGCTTTGGCACAAATCCATGTGCGGATGTTAAAAAGAGCAGCATCGGCAAGCTTTTCACGTTGTTTGGTAGAAATCCACGCGCGCGTTCTGCCAAAAGCACCATTTGCATGCCTATCGTATGGTTTTGCAGAAAACTGCGTCCGCGTCTACCAAAAGATGCATGCGCATGCTTAAAACGCGCTTTGGCACAAATCCATGTGCGGATGCTAAAAAGAGCAGCATCGGCATGCTTTTCACGTCGTTTGGTAGAAATCCACGCGCGCGTTCTGCCAAAAGCACCATTTGCATGCCTATCATGTGGTTTTGCAGAAAACTGCGTCCGCGTCTACCAAAAGATGCATGCGCATGCTAAAAACGCGTTTTGGCACAAATCCATGTGCGGATGTTAAAAAGAGCAGCATCGGCATGCTTTTCACGTCGTTTGGTAGAAATCCACGCGCGCGTTCTGCCAAAAGCACCATTTGCATGCATATCGTGTGGTTTTGCAGAAAACTGCGTCCGCGTCTACCAAAAGATGCATGCGCATGCATAAAACGCGTTTTGGCACAAATCCATGTGCGGGTGCTAAAAAGAGCAGCATCGGCATGCTTTTCACGTCGTTTGGTAGAAATCCACGCGCGCGTTCTGCCAAAAGCACCATTTGCATGCATATCGTGTGGTTTTGCAGAAAACTGCGTCCGCGTCTACCAAAAGATGCATGCGCATGCTTAAAACGCGTTTTGGCACAAATCCATGTGCGGATGTTAAAAAGAGCAGCATCGGCATGCTTTTCACGTCGTTTGTTAGACATCCACGCGCGCGTTCTGCCAAAAGCACCATTTGCATGCATATCGTGTGGTTTTGCAGAAAACTGCGTCCGCGTCTACCAAAAGATGCATGCGCATGCTAAAAACGCGTTTTGGCACAAATCCATGTGCGGGTGCTAAAAAGAGCAGCATCGGCATGCTTTTCACGTCGTTTGGTAGAAATCCACGCGCGCGTTCTGCCAAAAGCACCATTTGCATGCCTATCGTGTGGTTTTGCAGAAAACTGCGTCCGCGTCTACCAAAAGATGCATGCGCATGTTTAAAACGCGCTTTGGCACAAATCCATGTGCGGGTGCTAAAAAGAGCAGCATCGGCATGCTTTTCACGTCGTTTGGTAGAAATCCACGCGCGCGTTCTGCCAAAAGCACCATTTCATGCCTATCGTGTGGTTTTGCAGAAAACTGCGTCCGCGTCTACCAAAAGATGCATGCGCATGCTTAAAACGCGCTTTGGCACAAATCCATGTGCGGATGCTAAAAAGAGCAGCATCGGCATGCTTTTCACGTCGTTTGGTAGAAATCCACGCGCGCGTTCTGCCAAAAGCACGATTTGCATGCATATCGTGTGGTTTTGCAGAAAACTGCGTCCGCGTCTACCAAAAGATGCATGCGCATGCTAAAAACGCGTTTTGGCACAAATCCATGTGCGGGTGCTAAAAAGAGCAGCATCGGCATGCATTTCACGTTGTTTGGTAGAAATCCACGCGCGCGTTCTGCCAAAAGCACCATTTGCATGCCTATCGTGTGGTTTTGCAGAAAACTGCGTCCGCGTCTACCAAAAGATGCATGCGCATGCTTAAAACGCGCTTTGGCACAAATCCATGTGCGGATGCTAAAAAGAGCAGCATCGGCATGCTTTTCACGTCGTTTGGTAGAAATCCACGCGCGCGTTCTGCCAAAAGCACGATTTGCATGCATATCGTGTGGTTTTGCAGAAAACTGCGTCCGCGTCTACCAAAAGATGCATGCGCATGCTAAAAACGCGTTTTGGCACAAATCCATGTGCGGATGTTAAAAAGAGCAGCATCGGCATGCTTTTCACGTCGTTTGGTAGAAATCCACGCGCGCGTTCTGCCGAAAGCACCATTTGCATGCATATCGTGTGGTTTTGCAGAAAACTGCGTCCGCGTCTACCAAAAGATGCATGCGCATGCTTAAAACGCGTTTTGGCACAAATCCATGTGCGGGTGCTAAAAAGAGCAGCATCGGCATGCTTTTCACGTCGTTTGGTAGAAATCCACACGCGCATTCTGCCAAAAGCACCTTTGCATGCCTATCGTGTGGTTTTACAGAAAACTGCGTCCGCGTCTACCAAAAGATGCATGCGCATGCTAAAAACGCGTTTTGGCACAAATCCATGTGCGGGTGCTAAAAAGAGCAGCATCGGCATGCTTTTCACGTTGTTTGGTAGAAATCCACGCGCGCGTTCTGCCAAAAGCACCATTTGCATGCCTATCGTGTGGTTTTGCAGAAAACTGCGTCCGCGTCTACCAAAAGATGCATGCGCATGCTTAAAACGCGCTTTGGCACAAATCCATGTGCGGATGCTAAAAAGAGCAGCATCGGCATGCTTTTCACGTCGTTTGGTAGAAATCCACGCGCGCGTTCTGCCAAAAGCACCATTTGCATGCATATCGTGTGGTTTTGCAGAAAACTGCGTCCGCGTCTACCAAAAGATGCATGCGCATGCTTAAAACGCGTTTTGGCACAAATCCATGTGCGGGTGCTAAAAAGAGCAGCATCGGCATGCTTTTCACGTCGTTTGGTAGAAATCCACGCGCGCGTTCTGCCAAAAGCACCATTTGCATGCCTATCGTGTGGTTTTGCAGAAAACTGCGTCCGCGTCTACCAAAAGATGCATGCGCATGTTTAAAACGCGCTTTGGCACAAATCCATGTGCGGCTGCTAAAAAGAGCAGCATCGGCATGCTTTTCACGTCGTTTGGTAGAAATCCACGCGCGCGTTCTGCCAAAAGCACCATTTGCATGCATATCGTGTGGTTTTGCAGAAAACTGCGTCCGCGTCAACCAAAAGATGCATGCGCATGCTTAAAACGCGTTTTGGCACAAATCCATGTGCGGGTGCTAAAAAGAGCAGCATCGGCATGCTTTTCACGTCGTTTGGTAGAAATCCACACGCGCGTTCTGCCAAAAGCACCATTTGCATGCCTATTGTGTGGTTTTGCAGAAAACTGCGTCCGCGTCTACCAAAAGATGCATGCGCATCCTTAAAACGCGCTTTGGCACAAATCCATGTGCGGATGTTAAAAAGAGCAGCATCGGCATGCTTTTCACGTCGTTTGGTAGAAATCCACGCGCGCGTTCTGCCAAAAGCACCATTTGCATGCATATCGTGTGGTTTTGCAGAAAACTGCGTCCGCGTCTACCAAAAGATGCATGCGCGTGCTTAAAACGCGTTTTGGCACAAATCCATGTGCGGGTGCTAAAAAGAGCAGCATCGGCATGCTTTTCACGTCGTTTGGTAGAAATCCACGCGCGCGTTCTGCCAAAAGCACGATTTGCATGCATATCGTGTGGTTTTGCAGAAAACTGCGTCCACGTCTACCAAAAGATGCATGCGCATGCTAAAAACGCGTTTTGGCACAAATCCATGTGCGGATGTTAAAAAGAGCAGCATCGGCATGCTTTTCACGTCGTTTGGTAGAAATCCACGCGCGCGTTCTGCCAAAAGCGCCATTTGCATGCATATCGTGTGGTTTTGCAGAAAACTGCGTCCGCGTCTACCAAAAGATGCATGCGCATGCTAAAAACGCGTTTTGGCACAAATCCATGTGCGGATGTTAAAAAGAGCAGCATCGGCATGCTTTTCACGTCGTTTGGTAGAAATCCACGCGCGCGTTCTGCCAAAAGCACCATTTGCATGCATATCGTGTGGTTTTGCAGAAAACTGCGTCCGCGTCTACCAAAAGATGCATGCGCATGCATAAAACGCGTTTTGGCACAAATCCATGTGCGGGTGCTAAAAAGAGCAGCATCGGCATGCTTTTCACGTCGTTTGGTAGAAATCCACGCGCGCGTTCTGCCAAAAGCACCATTTGCATGCATATCGTGTGGTTTTGCAGAAAACTGCGTCCGCGTCTACCAAAAGATGCATGCGCATGCTAAAAACGCGTATTGGCACAAATCCATGTGCGGGAGCTAAAAAGAGCAGCATCGGCATGCTTTTCACGTCGTTTGGTAGAAATCCACGCGCGCGTTCTGCCAAAAGCACCATTTGCATGCCTATCGTGTGGTTTTGCAGAAAACTGCGTCCGCGTCTACCAAAAGATGCATGCGCATGCTTAAAACGCGCTTTGGCACAAATCCATGTGCGGATGTTAAAAAGAGCAGCATCGGCATGCTTTTCACGTTGTTTGGTAGAAATCCACGCGCGCGTTCTGCCAAAAGCACCATTTGCATGCCTATCGTGTGGTTTTACAGAAAACTGCGTCCGCGTCTACCAAAAGATGCATGCGCATGCTAAAAACGCGTTTTGGCACAAATCCATGTGCGGGTGCTAAAAAGAGCAGCATCGGCATGCTTTTCACGTTGTTTGGTAGAAATCCACGCGCGCGTTCTGCCAAAAGCACCATTTGCATGCCTATCGTGTGGTTTTGCAGAAAACTGCGTCCGCGTCTACCAAAAGATGCATGCGCATGCTTAAAACGCGCTTTGGCACAAATCCATGTGCGGATGCTAAAAAGAGCAGCATCGGCATGCTTTTCACGTCGTTTGGTAGAAATCCACGCGCGCGTTCTGCCAAAAGCACGATTTGCATGCATATCGTGTGGTTTTGCAGAAAACTGCGTCCGCGTCTACCAAAAGATGCATTCGCATGCTAAAAACGCGTTTTGGCACAAATCCATGTGCGGATGTTAAAAAGAGCAGCATCGGCATGCTTTTCACGTCGTTTGGTAGAAATCCACGCGCGCGTTCTGCCAAAAGCACCATTTGCATGCGTATCGAGTGGTTTTGCAGAAAACTGCGTCCGCGTCTACCAAAAGATGCATGCGCAAGCTTAAAACGCGTTTTGGCACAAATCCATGTGCGGGTGCTAAAAAGAGCAGCATCGGCATGCTTTTCACGTCGTTTGGTAGAAATCCACACGCGCGTTCTGCCAAAAGCACCATTTGCATGCCTATTGTGTGGTTTTGCAGAAAACTGCGTCCGCGTCTACCAAAAGATGCATGCGCATGCTTAAAACGCGTTTTGGCACAAATCCATGTGCGGGTGCTAAAAAGAGCAGCATCGGCATGCTTTTCACGTCGTTTGGTAGAAATCCACGCGCGCGTTCTGCCAAAAGCACCATTTGCATGCATATCGTGTGGTTTTGCAGAAAACTGCGTCCGCGTCTACCAAAAGATGCATGCGCATGCTAAAAACGCGTTTTGGCACAAATCCATGTGCGGATGTTAAAAAGAGCAGCATCGGCATGCTTTTCACGTCGTTTGTTAGAAATCCACGCGCGCGTTCTGCCAAAAGCACCATTTGCATGCCTATCGTGTGGTTTTGCAGAAAACTGCGTCCGCGTCTACCAAAAGATGCATGCGCATGCTTAAAACGCGCTTTGGCACAAATCCATGTGCGGATGTTAAAAAGAGCAGCATCGGCATGCTTTTCACGTTGTTTGGTAGAAATCCACGCGCGCGTTCTGCCAAAAGCACCATTTGCATGCCTATCGTGTGGTTTTACAGAAAACTGCGTCCGCGTCTACCAAAAGATGCATGCGCATGCTAAAAACGCGTTTTGGCACAAATCCATGTGCGGGTGCTAAAAAGAGCAGCATCGGCATGCTTTTCACGTTGTTTGGTAGAAATCCACGCGCGCGTTCTGCCAAAAGCACCATTTGCATGCCTATCGTGTGGTTTTGCAGAAAACTGCGTCCGCGTCTACCAAAAGATGCATGCGCATGCTTAAAACGCGCTTTGGCACAAATCCATGTGCGGATGCTAAAAAGAGCAGCATCGGCATGCTTTTCACGTCGTTTGGTAGAAATCCACGCGCGCGTTCTGCCAAAAGCACGATTTGCATGCATATCGTGTGGTTTTGCAGAAAACTGCGTCCGCGTCTACCAAAAGATGCATTCGCATGCTAAAAACGCGTTTTGGCACAAATCCATGTGCGGATGTTAAAAAGAGCAGCATCGGCATGCTTTTCACGTCGTTTGGTAGAAATCCACGCGCGCGTTCTGCCAAAAGCACCATTTGCATGCGTATCGAGTGGTTTTGCAGAAAACTGCGTCCGCGTCTACCAAAAGATGCATGCGCAAGCTTAAAACGCGTTTTGGCACAAATCCATGTGCGGGTGCTAAAAAGAGCAGCATCGGCATGCTTTTCACGTCGTTTGGTAGAAATCCACACGCGCGTTCTGCCAAAAGCACCATTTGCATGCCTATTGTGTGGTTTTGCAGAAAACTGCGTCCGCGTCTACCAAAAGATGCATGCGCATGCTTAAAACGCGTTTTGGCACAAATCCATGTGCGGG
Organism: Dermacentor variabilis; assembly: GCF_050947875.1. Lineage (NCBI taxonomy): Eukaryota > Metazoa > Arthropoda > Arachnida > Ixodida > Ixodidae > Dermacentor > Dermacentor variabilis. The sequence continues at coordinate 112,527 of NW_027460826.1, forward strand.
TGCTAAAAAGAGCAGCATCGGCATGCTTTTCACGTCGTTTGGTAGAAATCCACGCGCGCGTTCTGCCAAAAGCACCATTTGCATGCATATCGTGTGGTTTTGCAGAAAACTGCGTCCGCGTCTACCAAAAGATGCATGCGCATGCTAAAAACGCGTTTTGGCACAAATCCATGTGCGGATGTTAAAAAGAGCAGCATCGGCATGCTTTTCACGTCGTTTGTTAGAAATCCACGCGCGCGTTCTGCCAAAAGCACCATTTGCATGCATATCGTGTGGTTTTGCAGAAAACTGCGTCCGCGTCTACCAAAAGATGCATGCGCATGCTAAAAACGCGTATTGGCACAAATCCATGTGCGGGTGCTAAAAAGAGCAGCATCGGCATGCTTTTCACGTCGTTTGGTAGAAATCCACGCGCGCGTTCTGCCAAAAGCACCATTTGCATGCCTATCGTGTGGTTTTGCAGAAAACTGCGTCCGCGTCTACCAAAAGATGCATGCGCATGCTTAAAACGCGCTTTGGCACAAATCCATGTGCGGATGTTAAAAAGAGCAGCATCGGCATGCTTTTCACGTTGTTTGGTAGAAATCCACGCGCGCGTTCTGCCAAAAGCACCATTTGCATGCCTATCGTGTGGTTTTGCAGAAAACTGCGTCCGCGTCTACCAAAAGATGCATGCGCATGCTAAAAACGCGTTTTGGCACAAATCCATGTGCGGGTGCTAAAAAGAGCAGCATCGGCATGCTTTTCACGTTGTTTGGTAGAAATCCACGCGCGCGTTCTGCCAAAAGCACCATTTGCATGCCTATCGTGTGGTTTTGCAGAAAACTGCGTCCGCGTCTACCAAAAGATGCATGCGCATGCTTAAAACGCGCTTTGGCACAAATCCATGTGCGGATGCTAAAAAGAGCAGCATCGGCATGCTTTTCACGTCGTTTGGTAGAAATCCACGCGCGCGTTCTGCCAAAAGCACGATTTGCATGCATATCGTGTGGTTTTGCAGAAAACTGCGTCCGCGTCTACCAAAAGATGCATGCGCATGCTAAAAACGCGTTTTGGCACAAATCCATGTGCGGATGTTAAAAAGAGCAGCATCGGCATGCTTTTCACGTCGTTTGGTAGAAATCCACGCGCGCGTTCTGCCAAAAGCACCATTTGCATGCGTATCGTGTGGTTTTGCAGAAAACTGCGTCCGCGTCTACCAAAAGATGCATGCGCAAGCTTAAAACGCGTTTTGGCACAAATCCATGTGCGGGTGCTAAAAAGAGCAGCATCGGCATGCTTTTCACGTCGTTTGGTAGAAATCCACACGCGCGTTCTGCCAAAAGCACCATTTGCATGCCTATTGTGTGGTTTTGCAGAAAACTGCGTCCGCGTCTACCAAAAGATGCATGCGCATGCTTAAAACGCGTTTTGGCACAAATCCATGTGCGGGTGCTAAAAAGAGCAGCATCGGCATGCTTTTCACGTCGTTTGGTAGAAATCCACACGCGCGTTCTGCCAAAAGCACCATTTGCATGCCTAATGTGTGGTTTTGCAGAAAACTGCGTCCGCGTCTACCAAAAGATGCATGCGCATGCTTAAAACGCGCTTTGGCACAAATCCATGTGCGGATGTTAAAAAGAGCAGCATCGGCATGCTTTTCACGTCGTTTGGTAGAAATCCACGCGCGCGTTCTGCCAAAAGCACCATTTGCATGCATATCGTGTGGTTTTGCAGAAAACTGCGTCCGCGTCTACCAAAAGATGCATGCGCATGCTTAAAACGCGCTTTGGCACAAATCCATGTGCGGATGTTAAAAAGAGCAGCATCGGCATGCTTTTCACGTTGTTTGGTAGAAATCCACGCGCGCGTTCTGCCAAAAGCACCATTTGCATGCCTATTGTGTGGTTTTGCAGAAAACTGCGTCCGCGTCTACCAAAAGATGCATGCGCATGCTTAAAACGCGTTTTGGCACAAATCCATGTGCGGGTGCTAAAAAGAGCAGCATCGGCATGCTTTTCACGTCGTTTGGTAGAAATCCACGCGCGCGTTCTGCCAAAAGCACCATTTGCATGCATATCGTGTGGTTTTGCAGAAAACTGCGTCCGCGTCTACCAAAAGATGCATGCGCATGCTAAAAACGCGTTTTGGCACAAATCCATGTGCGGATGTTAAAAAGAGCAGCATCGGCATGCTTTTCACGTCGTTTGTTAGAAATCCACGCGCGCGTTCTGCCAAAAGCACCATTTGCATGCATATCGTGTGGTTTTGCAGAAAACTGCGTCCGCGTCTACCAAAAGATGCATGCGCATGCTAAAAACGCGTATTGGCACAAATCCATGTGCGGGTGCTAAAAAGAGCAGCATCGGCATGCTTTTCACGTCGTTTGGTAGAAATCCACGCGCGCGTTCTGCCAAAAGCACCATTTGCATGCCTATCGTGTGGTTTTGCAGAAAACTGCGTCCGCGTCTACCAAAAGATGCATGCGCATGCTTAAAACGCGCTTTGGCACAAATCCATGTGCGGATGTTAAAAAGAGCAGCATCGGCATGCTTTTCACGTTGTTTGGTAGAAATCCACGCGCGCGTTCTGCCAAAAGCACCATTTGCATGCCTATCGTGTGGTTTTGCAGAAAACTGCGTCCGCGTCTACCAAAAGATGCATGCGCATGCTAAAAACGCGTTTTGGCACAAATCCATGTGCGGGTGCTAAAAAGAGCAGCATCGGCATGCTTTTCACGTTGTTTGGTAGAAATCCACGCGCGCGTTCTGCCAAAAGCACCATTTGCATGCCTATCGTGTGGTTTTGCAGAAAACTGCGTCCGCGTCTACCAAAAGATGCATGCGCATGCTTAAAACGCGCTTTGGCACAAATCCATGTGCGGATGCTAAAAAGAGCAGCATCGGCATGCTTTTCACGTCGTTTGGTAGAAATCCACGCGCGCGTTCTGCCAAAAGCACGATTTGCATGCATATCGTGTGGTTTTGCAGAAAACTGCGTCCGCGTCTACCAAAAGATGCATGCGCATGCTAAAAACGCGTTTTGGCACAAATCCATGTGCGGATGTTAAAAAGAGCAGCATCGGCATGCTTTTCACGTCGTTTGGTAGAAATCCACGCGCGCGTTCTGCCAAAAGCACCATTTGCATGCGTATCGTGTGGTTTTGCAGAAAACTGCGTCCGCGTCTACCAAAAGATGCATGCGCAAGCTTAAAACGCGTTTTGGCACAAATCCATGTGCGGGTGCTAAAAAGAGCAGCATCGGCATGCTTTTCACGTCGTTTGGTAGAAATCCACACGCGCGTTCTGCCAAAAGCACCATTTGCATGCCTATTGTGTGGTTTTGCAGAAAACTGCGTCCGCGTCTACCAAAAGATGCATGCGCATGCTTAAAACGCGTTTTGGCACAAATCCATGTGCGGGTGCTAAAAAGAGCAGCATCGGCATGCTTTTCACGTCGTTTGGTAGAAATCCACACGCGCGTTCTGCCAAAAGCACCATTTGCATGCCTAATGTGTGGTTTTGCAGAAAACTGCGTCCGTGTCTACCAAAAGATGCATGCGCATGCTTAAAACGCGCTTTGGCACAAATCCATGTGCGGATGTTAAAAAGAGCAGCATCGGCATGCTTTTCACGTCGTTTGGTAGAAATCCACGCGCGCGTTCTGCCAAAAGCACCATTTGCATGCATATCGTGTGGTTTTGCAGAAAACTGCGTCCGCGTCTACCAAAAGATGCATGCGCATGCTTAAAACGCGCTTTGGCACAAATCCATGTGCGGATGTTAAAAAGAGCAGCATCGGCATGCTTTTCACGTTGTTTAGTAGAAATCCACGCGCGCGTTCTGCCAAAAGCACCATTTGCATGCCTATCGTGTGGTTTTGCAGAAAACTGCGTCCGCGTCTACCAAAAGATGCATGCGCATGCTAAAAACGCGTTTTGGCACAAATCCATGTGCGGGTGCTAAAAAGAGCAGCATCGGAATGCTTTTCACGTTGTTTCGTAGAAATCCACGCGCGCGTTCTGCCAAAAGCACCATTTGCATGCCTATCGTGTGGTTTTGCAGAAAACTGCGTCCGCGTCTACCAAACGATGCATGCGCATGCTTAAAACGCGCTTTGGCACAAATCCATGTGCGGATGCTAAAAAGAGCAGCATCGGCATGCTTTTCACGTCGTTTGGTAGAAATCCACGCGCGCGTTCTGCCAAAAGCACGATTTGCATGCATATCGTGTGGTTTTGCAGAAAACTGCGTCCGCGTCTACCAAAAGATGCATGCGCATGCTAAAAACGCGTTTTGGCACAAATCCATGTGCGGATGTTAAAAAGAGCAGCATCGGCATGCTTTTCACGTCGTTTGGTAGAAATCCACGCGCGCGTTCTGCCAAAAGCACCATTTGCATGCATATCGTGTGGTTTTGCAGAAAACTGCGTCCGCGTCTACCAAAAGATGCATGCGCATGCTAAAAACGCGTTTTGGCACAAATCCATGTGCGGATGTTAAAAAGAGCAGCATCGGCATGCTTTTCACGTCGTTTGGTAGAAATCCACGCGCGCGTTCTGCCAAAAGCACCATTTGCATGCATATCGTGTGGTTTTGCAGAAAACTGCGTCCGCGTCTACCAAAAGATGCATGCGCATGCATAAAACGCGTTTTGGCACAAATCCATGTGCGGGTGCTAAAAAGAGCAGCATCGGCATGCTTTTCACGTCGTTTGGTAGAAATCCACGCGCGCGTTCTGCCAAAAGCACCATTTGCATGCATATCGTGTGGTTTTGCAGAAAACTGCGTCCGCGTCTACCAAAAGATGCATGCGCATGCTTAAAACGCGTTTTGGCACAAATCCATGTGCGGGTGCTAAAAAGAGCAGCATCTGCATGCTTTTCACGTCGTTTGGTAGAAATCCACGCGCGCGTTCTGCCAAAAGCACCATTTGCATGCATATCGTGTGGTTTTGCAGAAAACTGCGTCCGCGTCTACCAAAAGATGCATGCGCATGCAAAAAACGCGTTTTGGCACAAATCCATGTGCGGATGTTAAAAAGAGCAGCATCGGCATGCTTTTCACGTCGTTTGTTAGAAATCCACGCGCGCGTTCTGCCGAAAGCACCATTTGCATGCATATCGTGTGGTTTTGCAGAAAACTGCGTCCGCGTCTACCAAAAGATGCATGCGCATGCTAAAAACGCGTTTTGGCACAAATCCATGTGCGGGTGCTAAAAAGAGCAGCATCGGCATGCTTTTCACGTCGTTTGGTAGAAATCCACGCGCGCGTTCTGCCAAAAGCACCATTTGCATGCCTATCGTGTGGTTTTGCAGAAAACTGCGTCCGCGTCTACCAAAAGATGCATGCGCATGTTTAAAACGCGCTTTGGCACAAATCCATGTGCGGCTGCTAAAAAGAGCAGCATCGGCATGCTTTTCACGTCGTTTGGTAGAAATCCACGTGCGCGTTCTGCCAAAAGCACCATTTGCATGTATATCGTGTGGTTTTGCAGAAAACTGCGTCCGCGTCAACCAAAAGATGCATGCGCATGCTTAAAACGCGTTTTGGCACAAATCCATGTGCGGGTGCTAAAAAGAGCAGCATCGGCATGCTTTTCACGTCGTTTGGTAGAAATCCACACGCGCGTTCTGCCAAAAGCACCAGTTGCATGCCTATTGTGTGGTTTTGCAGAAAACTGCGTCCGCGTCTACCAAAAGATGCATGCGCATGCTTAAAACGCGCTTTGGCACAAATCCATGTGCGGATGTTAAAAAGAGCAGCATCGGCATGCTTTTCACGTCGTTTGGTAGAAATCCACGCGCGCGTTCTGCCAAAAGCACCATTTGCATGCATATCGTGTGGTTTTGCAGAAAACTGCGTCCGCGTCTACCAAAAGATGCATGCGCGTGCTTAAAACGCGTTTTGGCACAAATCCATGTGCGGGTGCTAAAAAGAGCAGCATCGGCATGCTTTTCACGTCGTTTCGTAGAAATCCACACGCGCGTTCTGCCAAAAGCACCATTTGCATGCCTATTGTGTGGTTTTGCAGAAAACTGCGTCCGCGTCTACCAAAAGATGCATGCGCATGCTTAAAACGCGTTTTGGCACAAATCCATGTGCGGATGTTAAAAAGAGCAGCATCGGCATGCTTTTCACGTCGTTTGGTAGAAATCCACGCGCGCGTTCTGCCAAAAGCACCATTTGCATGCATATCGTGTGGTTTTGCAGAAAACTGCGTCCGCGTCTACCAAAAGATGCATGCGCATGCTTAAAACGCGCTTTGGCACAAATCCATGTGCGGATGTTAAAAAGAGCAGCATCGGCATGCTTTTCACGTTGTTTGGTAGAAATCCACGCGCGCGTTCTGCCAAAAGCACCATTTGCATGCCTATAGTGTGGTTTTGCAGAAAACTGCGTCCGCGTCTACCAAAAGATGCATGCGCATGCTAAAAACGCGTTTTGGCACAAATCCATATGCGGGTGCTAAAAAGAGCAGCATCGGAATGCTTTTCACGTTGTTTGGTAGAAATCCACGCGCGCGTTCTGCCAAAAGCACCATTTGCATGCCTATCGTGTGGTTTTGCAGAAAACTGCGTCCGCGTCTACCAAACGATGCATGCGCATGCTTAAAACGCGCTTTGGCACAAATCCATGTGCGGATGCTAAAAAGAGCAGCATCGGCATGCTTTTCACGTCGTTTGGTAGAAATCCACGCGCGCGTTCTGCCAAAAGCACGATTTGCATGCATATCGTGTGGTTTTGCAGAAAACTGCGTCCGCGTCTACCAAAAGATGCATGCGCATGCTAAAAACGCGTTTTGGCACAAATCCATGTGCGGATGTTAAAAAGAGCAGCATCGGCATGCTTTTCACGTCGTTTGGTAGAAATCCACGCGCGCGTTCTGCCAAAAGCACCATTTGCATGCATATCGTGTGGTTTTGCAGAAAACTGCGTCCGCGTCTACCAAAAGATGCATGCGCATGCTAAAAACGCGTTTTGGCACAAATCCATGTGCAGATGTTAAAAAGAGCAGCATCGGCATGCTTTTCACGTCGTTTGGTAGAAATCCACGCGCGCGTTCTGCCAAAAGCACCATTTGCATGCATATCGTGTGGTTTTGCAGAAAACTGCGTCCGCGTCTACCAAAAGATGCATGCGCATGCATAAAACGCGTTTTGGCACAAATCCATGTGCGGGTGCTAAAAAGAGCAGCATCGGCATGCTTTTCACGTCGTTTGGTAGAAATCCACGCGCGCGTTCTGCCAAAAGCACCATTTGCATGCATATCGTGTGGTTTTGCAGAAAACTGCGTCCGCGTCTACCAAAAGATGCATGCGCATGCTTAAAACGCGTTTTGGCACAAATCCATGTGCGGGTGCTAAAAAGAGCAGCATCGGCATGCTTTTCACGTCGTTTGGTAGAAATCCACGCGCGCGTTCTGCCAAAAGCACCATTTGCATGCATATCGTGTGGTTTTGCAGAAAACTGCGTCCGCGTCTACCAAAAGATGCATGCGCATGCTAAAAACGCGTTTTGGCACAAATCCATGTGCGGATGTTAAAAAGAGCAGCATCGGCATGCTTTTCACGTCGTTTGTTAGAAATCCACGCGCGCGTTCTGCCAAAAGCACCATTGGCATGCATATCGTGTGGTTTTGCAGAAAACTGCGTCCGCGTCTACCAAAAGATGCATGCGCATGCTAAAAACGCGTTTTGGCACAAATCCATGTGCGGGTGCTAAAAAGAGCAGCATCGGCATGCTTTTCACGTCGTTTGGTAGAAATCCACGCGCGCGTTCTGCCAAAAGCACCATTTGCATGCCTATCGTGTGGTTTTGCAGAAAACTGCGTCCGCGTCTACCAAAAGATGCATGCGCATGTTTAAAACGCGCTTTGGCACAAATCCATGTGCGGCTGCTAAAAAGAGCAGCATCGGCATGCTTTTCACGTCGTTTGGTAGAAATGCACGCGCGCGTTCTGCCAAAAGCACCATTTGCATGCATATCGTGTGGTTTTGCAGAAAACTGCGTCCGCGTCAACCAAAAGATGCATGCGCATGCTTAAAACGCGTTTTGGCACAAATCCATGTGCGGGTGCTAAAAAGAGCAGCATCGGCATGCTTTTCACGTCGTTTGGTAGAAATCCACACGCGCGTTCTGCCAAAAGCACCATTTGCATGCCTATTGTGTGGTTTTGCAGAAAACTGCGTCCGCGTCTACCAAAAGATGCATGCGCATCCTTAAAACGCGCTTTGGCACAAATCCATGTGCGGATGTTAAAAAGAGCAGCATCGGCATGCTTTTCACGTCGTTTGGTAGAAATCCACGCGCGCGTTCTGCCAAAAGCACCATTTGCATGCATATCGTGTGGTTTTGCAGAAAACTGTGTCCGCGTCTACCAAAAGATGCATGCGCGTGCTTAAAACGCGTTTTGGCACAAATCCATGTGCGGGTGCTAAAAAGAGCAGCATCGGCATGCTTTTCACGTCGTTTGGTAGAAATCCACGCGCGCGTTCTGCCAAAAGCACGATTTGCATGCATATCGTGTGGTTTTGCAGAAAACTGCGTCCGCGTCTACCAAAAGATGCATGCGCATGCTAAAAACGCGTTTTGGCACAAATCCATGTGCGGATGTTAAAAAGAGCAGCATCGGCATGCTTTTCACGTCGTTTGGTAGAAATCCACGCGCGCGTTCTGCCAAAAGCACCATTTGCATGCATATCGTGTGGTTTTGCAGAAAACTGCGTCCGCGTCTACCAAAAGATGCATGCGCATGCTAAAAACGCGTTTTGGCACAAATCCATGTGCGGATGTTAAAAAGAGCAGCATCGGCATGCTTTTCACGTCGTTTGGTAGAAATCCACGCGCGCGTTCTGCCAAAAGCACCATTTGCATGCATATCGTGTGGTTTTGCAGAAAACTGCGTCCGCGTCTACCAAAAGATGCATGCGCATGCATAAAACGCGTTTTGGCACAAATCCATGTGCGGGTGCTAAAAAGAGCAGCATCGGCATGCTTTTCACGTCGTTTGGTAGAAATCCACGCGCGCGTTCTGCCAAAAGCACCATTTGCATGCATATCGTGTGGTTTTGCAGAAAACTGCGTCCGCGTCTACCAAAAGATGCATGCGCATGCTTAAAACGCGTTTTGGCACAAATCCATGTGCGGGTGCTAAAAAGAGCAGCATCGGCATGCTTTTCACGTCGTTTGGTAGAAATCCACGCGCGCGTTCTGCCAAAAGCACCATTTGCATGCATATCGTGTGGTTTTGCAGAAAACTGCGTCCGCGTCTACCAAAAGATGCATGCGCATGCTAAAAACGCGTTTTGGCACAAATCCATGTGCGGATGTTAAAAAGAGCAGCATCGGCATGCTTTTCACGTCGTTTGTTAGAAATCCACGCGCGCGTTCTGCCAAAAGCACCATTTGCATGCATATCGTGTGGTTTTGCAGAAAACTGCGTCCGCGTCTACCAAAAGATGCATGCGCATGCTAAAAACGCGTATTGGCACAAATCCATGTGCGGGTGCTAAAAAGAGCAGCATCGGCATGCTTTTCACGTCGTTTGGTAGAAATCCACGCGCGCGTTCTGCCAAAAGCACCATTTGCATGTCTATCGTGTGGTTTTGCAGAAAACTGCGTCCGCGTCTACCAAAAGATGCATGCGCATGCTTAAAACGCGCTTTGGCACAAATCCATGTGCGGATGTTAAAAAGAGCAGCATCGGCATGCTTTTCACGTTGTTTGGTAGAAATCCACGCGCGCGTTCTGCCAAAAGCACCATTTGCATGCCTATCGTGTGGTTTTACAGAAAACTGCGTCCGCGTCTACCAAAAGATGCATGCGCATGCTAAAAACGCGTTTTGGCACAAATCCATGTGCGGGTGCTAAAAAGAGCAGCATCGGCATGCTTTTCACGTTGTTTGGTAGAAATCCACGCGCGCGTTCTGCCAAAAGCACCATTTGCATGCCTATCGTGTGGTTTTGCAGAAAACTGCGTCCGCGTCTACCAAAAGATGCATGCGCATGCTTAAAACGCGCTTTGGCACAAATCCATGTGCGGATGCTAAAAAGAGCAGCATCGGCATGCTTTTCACGTCGTTTGGTAGAAATCCACGCGCGCGTTCTGCCAAAAGCACGATTTGCATGCATATCGTGTGGTTTTGCAGAAAACTGCGTCCGCGTCTACCAAAAGATGCATTCGCATGCTAAAAACGCGTTTTGGCACAAATCCATGTGCGGATGTTAAAAAGAGCAGCATCGGCATGCTTTTAACGTCGTTTGGTAGAAATCCACGCGCGCGTTCTGCCAAAAGCACCATTTGCATGCGTATCGTGTGGTTTTGCAGAAAACTGCGTCCGCGTCTACCAAAAGATGCATGCGCAAGCTTAAAACGCGTTTTGGCACAAATCCATGTGCGGGTGCTAAAAAGAGCAGCATCGGCATGCTTTTCACGTCGTTTGGTAGAAATCCACACGCGCGTTCTGCCAAAAGCACCATTTGCATGCCTATTGTGTGGTTTTGCAGAAAACTGCGTCCGCGTCTACCAAAAGATGCATGCGCATGCTTAAAACGCGTTTTGGCACAAATCCATGTGCGGGTGCTAAAAAGAGCAGCATCGGCATGCTTTTCACGTCGTTTGGTAGAAATCCACGCGCGCGTTCTGCCAAAAGCACCATTTGCATGCATATCGTGTGGTTTTGCAGAAAACTGCGTCCGCGTCTACCAAAAGATGCATGCGCATGCTAAAAACGCGTTTTGGCACAAATCCATGTGCGGATGTTAAAAAGAGCAGCATCGGCATGCTTTTCACGTCGTTTGGTAGAAATCCACGCGCGCGTTCTGCCAAAAGCACCATTTGCATGCATATCGTGTGGTTTTGCAGAAAACTGCGTCCGCGTCTACCAAAAGATGCATGCGCATGCTAAAAACGCGTTTTGGCACAAATCCATGTGCGGGTGCTAAAAAGAGCAGCATCGGCATGCTTTTCACGTCGTTTGGTAGAAATCCACGCGCGTGTTCTGCCAAAAGCACCATTTGCATGCCTATCGTGTGGTTTTGCAGAAAACTGCGTCCGCGTCTACCAAAAGATGCATGCGCATGCTTAAAACGCGCTTTGGCACAAATCCACGTGCGGATGTTAAAAAGAGCAGCATCGGCATGCTTTTCACGTTGTTTGGTAGAAATCCACGCGCGCGTTCTGCCAAAAGCACCATTTGCATGCCTATCGTGTGGTTTTGCAGAAAACTGCGTCCGCGTCTACCAAAAGATGCATGCGCATGCTAAAAACGCGTTTTGGCACAAATCCATGTGCGGGTGCTAAAAAGAGCAGCATCGGCATGCTTTTCACGTTGTTTGGTAGAAATCCACGCGCGCGTTCTGCCAAAAGCACCATTTGCATGCGTATCGTGTGGTTTTGCAGAAAACTGCGTCCGCGTCTACCAAAAGATGCATGCGCAAGCTTAAAACGCGTTTTGGCACAAATCCATGTGCGGGTGCTAAAAAGAGCAGCATCGGCATGCTTTTCACGTCGTTTGGTAGAAATCCACACGCGCGTTCTGCCAAAAGCACCATTTGCATGCCTATTGTGTGGTTTTGCAGAAAACTGCGTCCGCGTCTACCAAAAGATGCATGCGCATGCTTAAAACGCGTTTTGGCACAAATCCATGTGCGGGTGCTAAAAAGAGCAGCATCGGCATGCTTTTCACGTCGTTTGGTAGAAATCCACGCGCGCGTTCTGCCAAAAGCACCATTTGCATGCATATCGTGTGGTTTTGCAGAAAACTGCGTCCGCGTCTACCAAAAGATGCATGCGCATGCTAAAAACGCGTTTTGGCACAAATCCATGTGCGGATGTTAAAAAGAGCAGCATCGGCATGCTTTTCACGTCGTTTGTTAGAAATCCACGCGCGCGTTCTGCCAAAAGCACCATTTGCATGCATATCGTGTGGTTTTGCAGAAAACTGCGTCCGCGTCTACCAAAAGATGCATGCGCATGCTAAAAACGCGTATTGGCACAAATCCATGTGCGGGTGCTAAAAAGAGCAGCATCGGCATGCTTTTCACGTCGTTTGGTAGAAATCCACGCGCGCGTTCTGCCAAAAGCACCATTTGCATGCCTATCGTGTGGTTTTGCAGAAAACTGCGTCCGCGTCTACCAAAAGATGCATGCGCATGCTTAAAACGCGCTTTGGCACAAATCCACGTGCGGATGTTAAAAAGAGCAGCATCGGCATGCTTTTCACGTTGTTTGGTAGAAATCCACGCGCGCGTTCTGCCAAAAGCACCATTTGCATGCCTATCGTGTGGTTTTGCAGAAAACTGCGTCCGCGTCTACCAAAAGATGCATGCGCATGCTAAAAACGCGTTTTGGCACAAATCCATGTGCGGGTGCTAAAAAGAGCAGCATCAGCATGCTTTTCACGTTGTTTGGTAGAAATCCACGCGCGCGTTCTGCCAAAAGCACCATTTGCATGCCTATCGTGTGGTTTTGCAGAAAACTGCGTCCGCGTCTACCAAAAGATGCATGCGCATGCTTAAAACGCGCTTTGGCACAAATCCATGTGCGGATGCTAAAAAGAGCAGCATCGGCATGCTTTTCACGTCGTTTGGTAGAAATCCACGCGCGCGTTCTGCCAAAAGCACGATTTGCATGCATATCGTGTGGTTTTGCAGAAAACTGCGTCCGCGTCTACCAAAAGATGCATGCGCATGCTAAAAACGCGTTTTGGCACAAATCCATGTGCGGATGTTAAAAAGAGCAGCATCGGCATGCTTTTCACGTCGTTTGGTAGAAATCCACGCGCGCGTTCTGCCAAAAGCACCATTTGCATGCGTATCGTGTGGTTTTGCAGAAAACTGCGTCCGCGTCTACCAAAAGATGCATGCGCAAGCTTAAAACGCGTTTTGGCACAAATCCATCTGCGGGTGCTAAAAAGAGCAGCATCGGCATGCTTTTCACGTCGTTTGGTAGAAATCCACACGCGCGTTCTGCCAAAAGCACCATTTGCATGCCTATTGTGTGGTTTTGCAGAAAACTGCGTCCGCGTCTACCAAAAGATGCATGCGCATGCTTAAAACGCGTTTTGGCACAAATCCATGTGCGGGTGCTAAAAAGAGCAGCATCGGCATGCTTTTCACGTCGTTTGGTAGAAATCCACACGCGCGTTCTGCCAAAAGCACCATTTGCATGCCTATTGTGTGGTTTTGCAGAAAACTGCGTCCGCGTCTACCAAAAGATGCATGCGCATGCTTAAAACGCGCTTTGGCACAAATCCATGTGCGGATGTTAAAAAGAGCAGCATCGGCATGCTTTTCACGTCGTTTGGTAGAAATCCACGCGCGCGTTCTGCCAAAAGCACCATTTGCAGGCATATCGTGTGGTTTTGTAGAAAACTGCGTCCGCGTCTACCAAAAGATGCATGCGCATGCTTAAAACGCGCTTTGGCACAAATCCATGTGCGGATGTTAAAAAGAGCAGCATCGGCATGCTTTTCACGTTGTTTGGTAGAAATCCACGCGCGCGTTCTGCCAAAAGCACCATTTGCATGCCTATCGTGTGGTTTTGCAGAAAACTACGTCCGCGTCTACCAAAAGATGCATGCGCATGCTAAAAACGCGTTTTGGCACAAATCCATGTGCGGGTGCTAAAAAGAGCAGCATCGGAATGCTTTTCACGTTGTTTGGTAGAAATCCACGCGCGCGTTCTGCCAAAAGCACCATTTGCATGCCTATCGTGTGGTTTTGCAGAAAACTGCGTCCGCGTCTACCAAACGATGCATGCGCATGCTTAAAACGCGCTTTGGCACATATCCGTGTGCGGATGCTAAAAAGAGCAGCATCGGCATGCTTTTCACGTCGTTTGGTAGAAATCCACGCGCGCGTTCTGCCAAAAGCACGATTTGCATGCATATCGTGTGGTTTTGCAGAAAACTGCGTCCGCGTCTACCAAAAGATGCATGCGCATGCTAAAAACGCGTTTTGGCACAAATCCATGTGCGGATGTTAAAAAGAGCAGCATCGGCATGCTTTTCACGTCGTTTGGTAGAAATCCACGCGCGCGTTCTGCCAAAAGCACCATTTGCATGCATATCGTGTGGTTTTGCAGAAAACTGCGTCCGCGTCAACCAAAAGATGCATGCGCATGCTTAAAACGCGTTTTGGCACAAATCCATGTGCGGGTGCTAAAAAGAGCAGCATCGGCATGCTTTTCACGTCGTTTGGTAGAAATCCACACGCGCGTTCTGCCAAAAGCACCATTTGCATGCCTATTGTGTGGTTTTGCAGAAAACTGCGTCCGCGTCTACCAAAAGATGCATGCGCATGCTTAAAACGCGCTTTGGCACAAATCCATGTGCGGATGTTAAAAAGAGCAGCATCGGCATGCTTTTCACGTCGTTTGGTAGAAATCCACGCGCGCGTTCTGCCAAAAGCACCATTTGCATGCATATCGTGTGGTTTTGCAGAAAACTGCGTCCGCGTCTACCAAAAGATGCATGCGCGTGCTTAAAACGCGTTTTGGCACAAATCCATGTGCGGGTGCTAAAAAGAGCAGCATCGGCATGCTTTTCACGTCGTTTCGTAGAAATCCACACGCGCGTTCTGCCAAAAGCACCATTTGCATGCCTATTGTGTGGTTTTGCAGAAAACTGCGTCCGCGTCTACCAAAAGATGCATGCGCATGCTTAAAACGCGTTTTGGCACAAATCCATGTGCGGATGTTAAAAAGAGCAGCATCGGCATGCTTTTCACGTCGTTTGGTAGAAATCCACGCGCGCGTTCTGCCAAAAGCACCATTTGCATGCATATCGTGTGGTTTTGCAGAAAACTGCGTCCGCGTCTACCAAAAGATGCATGCGCATGCTTAAAACGCGCTTTGGCACAAATCCATGTGCGGATGTTAAAAAGAGCAGCATCGGCATGCTTTTCACGTTGTTTGGTAGAAATCCACGCGCGCGTTCTGCCAAAAGCACCATTTGCATGCCTATCGTGTGGTTTTGCAGAAAACTGCGTCCGCGTCTACCAAAAGATGCATGCGCATGCTAAAAACGCGTTTTGGCACAAATCCATGTGCGGGTGCTAAAAAGAGCAGCATCGGAATGCTTTTCACGTTGTTTGGTAGAAATCCACGCGCGCGTTCTGCCAAAAGCACCATTTGCATGCCTATCGTGTGGTTTTGCAGAAAACTGCGTCCGCGTCTACCAAACGATGCATGCGCATGCTTAAAACGCGCTTTGGCACAAATCCATGTGCGGATGCTAAAAAGAGCAGCATCGGCATGCTTTTCACGTCGTTTGGTAGAAATCCACGCGCGCGTTCTGCCAAAAGCACGATTTGCATGCATATCGTGTGGTTTTGCAGAAAACTGCGTCCGCGTCTACCAAAAGATGCATGCGCATGCTAAAAACGCGTTTTGGCACAAATCCATGTGCGGATGTTAAAAAGAGCAGCATCGGCATGCTTTTCACGTCGTTTGGTAGAAATCCACGCGCGCGTTCTGCCAAAAGCACCATTTGCATGCATATCGTGTGGTTTTGCAGAAAACTGCGTCCGCGTCAACCAAAAGATGCATGCGCATGCTTAAAACGCGTTTTGGCACAAATCCATGTGCGGGTGCTAAAAAGAGCAGCATCGGCATGCTTTTCACGTCGTTTGGTAGAAATCCACACGCGCGTTCTGCCAAAAGCACCATTTGCATGCCTATTGTGTGGTTTTGCAGAAAACTGCGTCCGCGTCTACCAAAAGATGCATGCGCATGCTTAAAACGCGCTTTGGCACAAATCCATGTGCGGATGTTAAAAAGAGCAGCATCGGCATGCTTTTCACGTCGTTTGGTAGAAATCCACGCGAGCGTTCTGCCAAAAGCACCATTTGCATGCATATCGTGTGGTTTTGCAGAAAACTGCGTCCGCGTCTACCAAAAGATGCATGCGCGTGCTTAAAACGCGTTTTGGCACAAATCCATGTGCGGGTGCTAAAAAGAGCAGCATCGGCATGCTTTTCACGTCGTTTCGTAGAAATCCACACGCGCGTTCTGCCAAAAGCACCATTTGCATGCCTATTGTGTGGTTTTGCAGAAAACTGCGTCCGCGTCTACCAAAAGATGCATGCGCATGCTTAAAACGCGTTTTGGCACAAATCCATGTGCGGATGTTAAAAAGAGCAGCATCGGCATGCTTTTCACGTCGTTTGGTAGAAATCCACGCGCGCGTTCTGCCAAAAGCACCATTTGCATGCATATCGTGTGGTTTTGCAGAAAACTGCGTCCGCGTCTACCAAAAGATGCATGCGCATGCTTAAAACGCTTTTTGGCACAAATCCTTGTGCGGGTGCTAAAAAGACCAGCATCGGCATGCTTTTCACGTCGTTTGATAGAAATCCACACGCGCGTTCTGCCAAAAGCACCATTTGCATGCCTATTGTGTGGTTTTGCAGAAAACTGCGTCCGCGTCTACCAAAAGATGCATGCGCATGCTTAAAACGCGTTTTGGCACAAATCCATGTGTGGGTGCTAAAAAGAGCAGCATCGGCATGCTTTTCACGTCGTTTGGTAGAAATCCACACGCGCGTTCTGCCAAAAGCACCATTTGCATGCCTATTGTGTGGTTTTGCAGAAAACTGCGTCCGCGTCTACCAAAAGATGCATGCGCATGCTTAAAACGCGCTTTGGCACAAATCCATGTGCGGATGTTAAAAAGAGCAGCATCGGCATGCTTTTCACGTCGTTTGGTAGAAATCCACGCGCGCGTTCTGCCAAAAGCACCATTTGCATGCATATCGTGTGGTTTTGCAGAAAACTGCGTCCGCGTCTACCATAAGATGCATGCGCATGCTTAAAACGCGCTTTGGCACAAATCCATGTGCGGATGTTAAAAAGAGCAGCATCGGCATGCTTTTCACGTTGTTTGGTAGAAATCCACGCGCGCGTTCTGCCAAAAGCACCATTTGCATGCCTATCGTGTGGTTTTGCAGAAAACTGCGTCCGCGTCTACCAAAAGATGCATGCGCATGCTGAAAACGCGTTTTGGCACAAATCCATGTGCGGGTGCTAAAAAGAGCAGCATCGGCATGCTTTTCACGTTGTTTGGTAGAAATCCACGCGCGCGTTCTGCCAAAAGCTCCATTTGCATGCCTATCGTGTGGTTTTGCAGAAAACTGCGTCCGCGTCTACCAAAAGATGCATGCGCATGCTTAAAACGCGCTTTGGCACAAATCCATGTGCGGATGCTAAAAAGAGCAGCATCGGCATGCTTTTCACGTCGTTTGGTAGAAATCCACGCGCGCGTTCAGCCAAAAGCACGATTTGCATGCATATCGTGTGGTTTTGCAGAAAACTGCGTCCGCGTCTACCAAAAGATGCATGCGCATGCTAAAAACGCGTTTTGGCACAAATCCATGTGCGGATGTTAAAAAGAGCAGCATCGGCATGCTTTTCACGTCGTTTGGTAGAAATCCACGCGCGCGTTCTGCCAAAAGCACCATTTGCATGCATATCGTGTGGTTTTGCAGAAAACTGCGTCCGCGTCTACCAAAAGATGCATGCGCATGCTTAAAACGCGTTTTGGCACAAATCCATGTGCGGGTGCTAAAAAGAGCAGCATCTGCATGCTTTTCACGTCGTTTGGTAGAAATCCACACGCGCGTTCTGCCAAAAGCGCCATTTGCATGCCTATTGTGTGGTTTTGCAGAAAACTGCGTCCGCGTCTACCAAAAGATGCATGCGCATGCTTAAAACGCGCTTTGGCACAAATCCATGTGCGGGTGCTAAAAAGAGCAGCATCATCATGCTTTTCACGTTGTTTGGTAGAAATCCACGCGCGCGTTCTGCCAAAAGCACCATTTGCATGCCTATCGTGTGGTTTTGCAGAAAACTGCGTCCGCGTCTACCAAAAGATGCATGCGCATGCTTAAAACGCGCTTTGGCACAAATCCATGTGCGGATGCTAAAAAGAGCAGCATCGGCATGCTTTTCACGTCGTTTGGTAGAAATCCACGCGCGCGTTCTGCCAAAAGCACCATTTGCATGCATATCGTGTGGTTTTGCAGAAAACTGCGTCCGCGTCTACCAAAAGATGCATGCGCATGCTAAAAACGCGCTTTGGCACAAATCCATGTGCGGATGCTAAAAAGAGCAGCATCGGCATGCTTTTCACGTCGTTTGGTAGAAATCCACGCGCGCGTTCTGCCAAAAGCACCATTTGCATGCATATCGTGTGGTTTTGCAGAAAACTGCGTCCGCGTCTACCAAAAGATGCATGCGCATGCTAAAAACGCGCTTTGGCACAAATCCATGTGCGGGTGCTAAAAAGAGCAGCATCGGCATGCTTTTCACGTCGTTTGGTAGAAATCCACGCGCGCGTTCTGCCAAAAGCACCATTTGCATGCCTATCGTGTGGTTTTGCAGAAAACTGCGTCCGCGTCTACCAAAAGATGCATGCGCATGCTAAAAACGCGTTTTGGCACAAATCCATGTGCGGGTGCTAAAAAGAGCAGCATCATCATGCTTTTCACGTTGTTTGGTAGAAATCCACGCGCGCGTTCTGCCAAAAGCACCATTTGCATGCCTATCGTGTGGTTTTGCAAAAAACTGCGTCCGCGTCTACCAAAAGATGCATGCGCATGCTTAAAACGCGCTTTGGCACAAATCCATGTGCGGATGCTAAAAAGAGCAGCATCGGCATGCTTTTCACGTCGTTTGGTAGAAATCCACGCGCGCGTTCAGCCAAAAGCACGATTTGCATGCATATCGTGTGGTTTTGCAGAAAACTGCGTCCGCGTCTACCAAAAGATGCATGCGCATGCTAAAAACGCGTTTTGGCACAAATCCATATGCGGATGTTAAAAAGAGCAGCATCGGCATGCTTTTCACGTCGTTTGGTAGAAATCCACGCGCGCGTTCTGCCAAAAGCACCATTTGCATGCATATCGTGTGGTTTTGCAGAAAACTGCGTCCGCGTCTACCAAAAGATGCATGCGCATGCTTAAAACGCGTTTTGGCACAAATCCATGTGCGGGTGCTAAAAAGAGCAGCATCTGCATGCTTTTCACGTCGTTTGGTAGAAATCCACACGCGCGTTCTGCCAAAAGCGCCATTTGCATGCCTATTGTGTGGTTTTGCAGAAAACTGCGTCCGCGTCTACCAAAAGATGCATGCGCATGCTTAAAACGCGCTTTGGCACAAATCCATGTGCGGGTGCTAAAAAGAGCAGCATCATCATGCTTTTCACGTTGTTTGGTAGAAATCCACGCGCGCGTTCTGCCAAAAGCACCATTTGCATGCCTATCGTGTGGTTTTGCAGAAAACTGCGTCCGCGTCTACCAAAAGATGCATGCGCATGCTTAAAACGCGCTTTGGCACAAATCCATGTGCGGATGCTAAAAAGAGCAGCATCGGCATGCTTTTCACGTCGTTTGGTAGAAATCCACGCGCGCGTTCTGCCAAAAGCACCATTTGCATGCATATCGTGTGGTTTTGCAGAAAACTGCGTCCGCGTCTACCAAAAGATGCATGCGCATGCTAAAAACGCGCTTTGGCACAAATCCATGTGCGGATGCTAAAAAGAGCAGCATCGGCATGCTTTTCACGTCGTTTGGTAGAAATCCACGCGCGCGTTCTGCCAAAAGCACCATTTGCATGCATATCGTGTGGTTTTGCAGAAAACTGCGTCCGCGTCTACCAAAAGATGCATGCGCATGCTAAAAACGCGTTTTGGCACAAATCCATGTGCGGGTGCTAAAAAGAGCAGCATCGGCATGCTTTTCACGTCGTTTGGTAGAAATCCACGAGCGCGTTCTGCCAAAAGCACCATTTGCATGCCTATTGTGTGGTTTTGCAGAAAACTGCGTCCGCGTCTACCAAAAGATGCATGCGCATGCTTAAAACGCGCTTTGGCACAAATCCATGTGCGGATGTTAAAAAGAGCAGCATCGGCATGCTTTTCACGTTGTTTGGTAGAAATCCACGCGCGCGTTCTGCCAAAAGCACAATTTGCATGCCTATCTTGTGGTTTTGCAGAAAACTGCGTCCGCGTCTACCAAAAGATGCATGCGCATGCTAAAAACGCGTTTTTGGCACAAATCCATGTGCGGGTGCTAAAAAGAGCAGCATCGGCATGCTTTTCACGTCGTTTGGTAGAAATCACGAGCGCGTTCTGCCAAAAGCACCATTTGCATGCCTATTGTGTGGTTTTGCAGAAAACTGCGTCCGCGTCTACCAAAAGATGCATGCGCATGCTTAAAACGCGCTTTGGCACAAATCCATGTGCGGATGTTAAAAAGAGCAGCATCGGCATGCTTTTCACGTCGTTTGGTAGAAATCCACGCGCGCTTTCTGCCAAAAGCACCATTTGCATGCATATCGTGTGGTTTTGCAGAAAACTGTGTCCGCGTCTACCAAAAGATGCATGCGCATGCTTAAAACGCGCTTTGCACAAATCCATGTGCGGATGTTAAAAAGAGCAGCATCGGCATGCTTTTCACGTTGTTTGGTAGAAATCCACGCGCGCGTTCTGCCAAAAGCACAATTTGCATGCCTCTCTTGTGGTTTTGCAGAAAACTGCGTCCGCGTCTACCAAAAGATGCATGCGCATGCTAAAAACGCGTTTTGGCACAAATCCATGTGCGGGTGCTAAAAAGAGCAGCATCGGCATGCTTTTCACGTCGTTTGGTAGAAATCCACGCGCGCGTTCTGCCAAAAGCACCATTTGCATGCATATCGTTGTGGTTTTGCAGAAAACTGCGTCCGCGTCTACCAAAAGATGCATGCGCATGCTAAGAACGCGCTTTGGCACAAATCCATGTGCGGATGCTAAAAAGAGCAGCATCGGCATGCTTTTCACGTCGTTTGGTAGAAATCCACGCGCGCGTTCTGCCAAAAGCACCATTTGCATGCATATCGTGTGGTTTTGCAGAAAACTGCGTCCGCGTCTACCAAAAGATGCATGCGCATGCTAAAACGCGTTTTGGCACAAATCCATGTGCGGGTGCTAAAAAGAGCAGCATCGGCATACTTTTCACGTCGTTTGGTAGAAATCCACGAGCGCATTCTGCCAAAAGCACCATTTGCATGCCTATTGTGTGGTTTTGCAGAAAGCTGCGTCCGCGTCTACCAAAAGATGCATGCGCATGCTTAAAACGCGCTTTGGCACAAATCCATGTGCGGATGTTAAAAAGAGCAGCATCGGCATGCTTTTCACGTTGTTTGGTAGAAATCCACGCGCGCGTTCTGCCAAAAGCACAATTTGCATGCCTATCTTGTGGTTTTGCAGAAAACTGCGTCCGCGTCTACCAAAAGATGCATGCGCATGCTAAAAACGCGTTTTGGCACAAATCCATGTGCGGGTGCTAAAAAGAGCAGCATCGGCATGCTTTTCACGTCGTTTGGTAGAAATCCACGAGCGCGTTCTGCCAAAAGCACCATTTGCATGCCTATTGTGTGGTTTTGCAGAAAACTGCGTCCGCGTCTACCAAAAGATGCATGCGCATGCTTAAAACGCGCTTTCGCAAAAATCCATGTGCGGATGTTAAAAAGAGCAGCATCGGCATGCTTTTCACGTCGTTTGGTAGAAATCCACGCGCGCGTTCTGCCAAAAGCACATTTGCATGCCTATCGTGTGGTTTTGCAGAAAACTGTGTCCGCGTCTACCAAAAGATGCATGCGCATGCTTAAAACGCGCTTTGGCACAAATACATGTGCGGATGCTAAAAAGAGCAGCATCGGCATGCTTTTCACGTCGTTTGGTAGAAATCCACGCGCGCGTTCTGCAAAAGCACGATTTGCATGCATATCGTGTGGTTTTGCAGAAAACTGCGTCCGCGTCTACCAAAAGATGCATGCGCATGCTAAAAACGCGTTTTGGCACAAATCCATGTGCGGATGTTAAAAAGAGCAGCATCGGCATGCTTTTCACGTCGTTATGTAGAAATCCACGCGCGCGTTCTGCCAAAAGCACCATTTGCATGCATATCGTGTGGTTTTGCAAAAAACTGCGTCCGCGTCTACCAAAAGATGCATGCGCATGCTTAAAACGCGTTTTGGCACAAATCCATGTGCGGGTGCTAAAAAGAGCAGCATCGGCATGCTTTTCACGTCGTTTGGTAGAAATCCACACGCGCGTTCTGCCAAAGCACCATTTGCATGCCTATTGTGTGGTTTTGCAGAAAACTGCGTCCGCGTCTACCAAAAGATGCATGCACATGCTTAAAACGCGCTTTGGCACAAATCCATGTGCGGATGTTAAAAAGAGCAGCATCGGCATGCTTTTCACGTCGTTTGGTAGAAATCCACGCGCGCGTTCTGCCAAAAGCACCATTTAAATGCATATCGTGTGGTTTTGCAGAAAACTGCGTCCGCGTCTACCAAAAGATGCATGCGCATGCTTAAAACGCGCTTTGGCACAAATCCATGTGCGGATGTTAAAAAGAGCAGCATCGGCATGCTTTTCACGTTGTTTGGTAGAAATCCACGCGCGCGTTCTGCCAAAAGCACCATTTGCATGCCTATCGTGTGGTTTTGCAGAAAACTGCGTCCGCGTCTACCAAAAGATGCATGCGCATGCTTAAAACGCGCTTTGGCACAATCCATGTGCGGATGCTAAAAAGAGCAGCATCGGCATGCTTTTCACGTCGTTTGGTAGAAATCCACGCGCGCGTTCTGCCAAAAGCACCATTTGCATGCCTATCGTGTGGTTTTGCAGAAAACTGCGTCCGCGTCTACCAAAAGATGCATGCGCATGCTAAAAACGCGTTTTGGCACAAATCCATGTGCGGGTGCTAAAAAGAGCAGCATCGGCATGCTTTTCACGTCGTTTGGTATAAATCCACGCGCGCGTTCTGCCAAAAGCACCATTTGCATGCCTATCGTGTGGTTTTGCAGAAAACTGCGTCCGCGTCTACCAAAAGATGCATGCGCATGCTTAAAACGCGTTTTGGCACAAATTCATGTGCGGGTGCTAAAAAGAGCAGCATCAGCATGCTTTTCACGTCGTTTAGTAGAAATCCACGCGCGCGTTCTGCCAAAATCACGATTTGCATGCATATCGTGTGGTTTGCAGAAAACTGCGTCCGCGTCTACCAGAAGATGCATGCGCATGCTAAAAACGCGTTTTGGCACAAATCCATGTGCGGATGTTAAAAAGAGCAGCATCGGCATGCTTTTCACGTCGTTTGGTAGAAATCCACGCGCGCGTTCTGCCAAAAGTACCATTTGCATGCCTATCGTGTGGTTTTGCAGAAAACTGCGTCCGCGTCTACCAAAAGATGCATGCGCATGCTAAAAACGCGTTTTGGCACAAATCCATGTGCGGGTGCTAAAAGAGCAGCATCGGCATGCTTTTCACGTCGTTTGGTAGAAATCCACGAGCGCGTTCTGCCAAAAGCACCATTTGCATGCCTATTGTGTGGTTTTGCAGAAAACTGCGTCCGCGTCTACCAAAAGATGCATGCGCATGCTTAAAACGCGCTTTGGCACAAATCCATGTGCGGATGTTAAAAAGAGCAGCATCGGCATGCTTTTCACGTCGTTTGGTAGAAATCCACGCGCGCTTTCTGCCAAAAGCACCATTTGCATGCATATCGTGTGGTTTTGCAGAAAACTGTGTCCGCGTCTACCAAAAGATGCATGCGCATGCTTAAAACGCGCTTTGGCACAAATCAATGTGCGGATGTTAAAAAGAGCAGCATCGGCATGCTTTTCACGTTGTTTGGTAGAAATCCACGCGCGCGTTCTGCCAAAAGCACAATTTGCATGCCTATCTTGTGGTTTTGCAGAAAACTGCGTCCGCGTCTACCAAAAGATGCATGCGCATGCTAAAAACGCGTTTTGGCACAAATCCATGTGCGGGTGCTAAAAAGAGCAGCATCGGCATGCTTTTCACGTCGTTTGGTAGAAATCCACGCGCGCGTTCTGCCAAAAGCACCATTTGCATGCATATCGTGTGGTTTGCAGAAAACTGCGTCCGCGTCTACCAAAAGATGCATGCGCATGCTAAAAACGCGCTTTGGCACAAATCCATGTGCGGATGCTAAAAAGAGCAGCATCGGCATGCTTTTCACGTCGTTTGGTAGAAATCCACGCGCGCGTTCTGCCAAAAGCACCATTTGCATGCATATCGTGTGGTTTTGCAGAAAACTGCGTCCGCGTCTACCAAAAGATGCATGCGCATGCTAAAAACGCGTTTTGGCACAAATCCATGTGCGGGTGCTAAAAAGAGCAGCATCGGCATACTTTTCACGTCGTTTGTAGAAATCCACACGCGCGTTCTGGCAAAAGCACCATTTGCATGCCTATCGTGTGGTTTTGCAGAAACTGCGTCCGCGTCTACCAAAGATGCATGCACATGCTTAAAACGCGCTTTGGCACAAATCCATGTGCGGATGTTAAAAAGAGCAGCATCGGCATGCTTTTCACGTCGTTTGGTAGAAATCCACGCGCGCGTTCTGCAAAAGCACCATTTAAATGCATATCGTGTGGTTTTGCAGAAAACTGCGTCCGCGTCTACCAAAAGATGCATGCGCATGCTTAAAACGCGCTTTGGCACAAATCCATGTGCGGATGTTAAAAAGAGCAGCATCGGCATGCTTTTTCACGTTGTTTGGTAGAAATCCACGCGCGCGTTCTGCCAAAAGCACCATTTGCATGCCTATCGTGTGGTTTTGCAGAAAACTGCGTCCGCGTCTACCAAAAGATGCATGCGCATGCTTAAAACGCGCTTTGGCACAAATCCATGTGCGGATGCTAAAAAGAGCAGCATCGGCATGCTTTTCACGTCGTTTGGTAGAAATCCACGCGCGCGTTCTGCCAAAAGCACCATTTGCATGCCTATCGTGTGGTTTTGCAGAAAACTGCGTCCGCGTCTACCAAAAGATGCATGCGCATGCTAAAAACGCGTTTTGGCACAAATCCATGTGCGGGTGCTAAAAGAGCAGCATCGGCATGCTTTTCACGTCGTTTGTATAAATCCACGCGCGCGTTCTGCCAAAAGCACCATTTGCATGCCTATCGTGTGGTTTTGCAGAAAACTGCGTCCGCGTCTACCAAAAGATGCATGCGCATGCTTAAAACGCGTTTTGGCACAAATCCATGTGCGGATGTTAAAAAGAGCAGCATCGGCATGCTTTTCACGTCGTTTGGTAGAAATCCACGCGCGCGTTCTGCCAAAAGCACCATTTGCATGCATATCGTGTGGTTTTGCAGAAAACTGCGTCCGCTTCTACCAAAAGATGCATGCGCGTGCTTAAAACGCGTTTGGCACAAATCCATGTGCGGGTGCTAAAAAGAGCAGCATCGGCATGCTTTTCACGTCGTTTCGTAGAAATCCACACGCGCGTTCTGCCAAAAGCACCATTTGCATGCCTATTGTGTGGTTTTGCAGAAAACTGCGTCCGCGTCTACCAAAAGATGCATGCGCATGCTTAAAACGCGTTTTGGCACAAATCCATGTGCGGATGTTAAAAAGAGCAGCATCGGCATGCTTTTCACGTCGTTTGGTAGAAATCCACGCGCGCGTTCTGCCAAAAGCACATTTGCATGCATATCGTGTGGTTTTGCAGAAAACTGCGTCCGCGTCTACCAAAAGATGCATGCGCATGCTTAAAACGCGCTTTGGCACAAATCCATGTGCGGATGTTAAAAAGAGCAGCATCGGCATGCTTTTCACGTTGTTTGGTAGAAATCCACGCGCGCGTTCTGCCAAAAGCACCATTTGCATGCCTATCGTGTGGTTTGCAGAAAACTGCGTCCGCGTCTACCAAAAGATGCATGCGCATGCTAAAAACGCGTTTTGGCACAAATCCATGTGCGGGTGCTAAAAAGAGGAGCATCGGAATGCTTTTCACGTTGTTTGGTAGAAATCCACGCGCGCGTTCTGCCAAAAGCACGATTTGCATGCATATCGTGTGGTTTTGCAGAAAACTGCGTCCGCGTCTACCAAAAGATGCATGCGCATGCTAAAAACGCGTTTTGGCACAAATCCATGTGCGGATGTTAAAAAGAGCAGCATCGGCATGCTTTTCACGTCGTTTGGTAGAAATCCACGCGCGCGTTCTGCCAAAAGCACCATTTTGCATGCATATCGTGTGGTTTTGCAGAAAACTGCGTCCGCGTCAACCAAAAGATGCATGCGCATGCTTAAAACGCGTTTTGGCACAAATCCATGTGCGGGTGCTAAAAAGAGCAGCATCGGCATGCTTTTCACGTCGTTTGGTAGAAATCCACACGCGCGTTCTGCCAAAAGCACCATTTGCATGCCTATTGTGTGGTTTTGCAGAAAACTGCGTCCGCGTCTACCAAAAGATGCATGCGCATGCTTAAAACGCGCTTTGGCACAAATCCATGTGCGGATGTTAAAAAGAGCAGCATCGGCATGCTTTTCACGTCGTTTGGTAGAAATCCACGCGCGCGTTCTGCCAAAAGCACCATTTGCATGCATATCGTGTGGTTTTGCAGAAAACTGCGTCCGCGTCTACCAAAAGATGCATGCGCGTGCTTAAAACGCGTTTTGGCACAAATCCATGTGCGGGTGCTAAAAAGAGCAGCATCGGCATGCTTTTCACGTCGTTTCGTAGAAATCCACACGCGCGTTCTGCCAAAAGCACCATTTGCATGCCTATTGTGTGGTTTTGCAGAAAACTGCGTCCGCGTCTACCAAAAGATGCATGCGCATGCTTAAAACGCGTTTTGGCACAAATCCATGTGCGGATGTTAAAAACAGCAGCATCGGCATGCTTTTCACGTCGTTTGGTAGAAATCCACGCGCGCGTTCTGCCAAAAGCACCATTTGCATGCATATCGTGTGGTTTTGCAGAAAACTGCGTCCGCGTCTACCAAAAGATGCATGCGCATGCTTAAAACGCGTTTTGGCACAAATCCTTGTGCGGGTGCTAAAAAGACCAGCATCGGCATGCTTTTCACGTCGTTTGGTAGAAATCCACACGCGCGTTCTGCCAAAAGCACCATTTGCATGCCTATTGTGTGGTTTTGCAGAAAACTGCGTCCGCGTCTACCAAAAGATGCATGCGCATGCTTAAAACGCGTTTTGGCACAAATCCATGTGCGGGTGCTAAAAGAGCAGCATCGGCATGCTTTTCACGTCGTTTGGTAGAAATCCACACGCGCGTTCTGCCAAAAGCACCATTTGCATGCCTATTGTGTGGTTTTGCAGAAAACTGCGTCCGCGGCTACCAAAAGATGCATGCGCATGCTTAAAACGCGCTTTGGCACAAATCCATGAGCGGATGTTAAAAAGAGCAGCATCGGCATGCTTTTCACGTCGTTTGGTAGAAATCCACGCGCGCGTTCTGCCAAAAGCACCATTTGCATGCATATCGTGTGGTTTTGCAGAAAACTGCGTCCGCGTCTACCAAAAGATGCATGCGCATGCTTAAAACGCGCTTTGGCACAAATCCATGTGCGGATGTTAAAAAGAGCAGCATTGGCATGCTTTTCACGTTGTTTGGTAGAAATCCACGCGCGCGTTCTGCCAAAAGCACCATTTGCATGCCTATCGTGTGGTTTTGCAGAAAACTGCGTCCGCGTCTACCAAAAGATGCATGTGCATGCTAAAACGCGTTTTGGCACAAATCCATGTGCGGATGTTAAAAAGAGCAGCATCGGCATGCTTTTCACGTCGTTTGGTAGAAATCCACGCGCGCGTTCAGCCAAAAGCACGATTTGCATGCATATCGTGTGGTTTTGCAGAAAACTGCGTCCGCGTCTACCAAAAGATGCATGCGCATGCTAAAAACGCGTTTGGCACAAATCCATGTGCGGATGTTAAAAAGAGCAGCATCGGCATGCTTTTCACGTCGTTTGGTAGAAATCCACGCGCGCGTTCTGCCAAAAGCACCATTTGCATGCATATCGTGTGGTTTTGCAGAAAACTGCGTCCGCGTCTACCAAAAGATGCATGCGCATGCTTAAAACGCGTTTTGGCACAAATCCATGTGCGGATGCTAAAAAGAGCAGCATCTGCATGCTTTTCACGTCGTTTGGTAGAAATCCACACGCGCGTTCTGCCAAAAGCGCCATTTGCATGCCTATTGTGTGGTTTTGCAGAAAACTGCGTCCGCGTCTACCAAAAGATGCATGCGCATGCTTAAAACGCGCTTTGGCACAAATCCATGTGCGGGTGCTAAAAAGAGCAGCATCATCATGCTTTTCACGTTGTTTGGTAGAAATCCACGCGCGCGTTCTGCCAAAAGCACCATTTGCATGCCTATCGTGTGGTTTTGCAGAAAACTGCGTCCGCGTCTACCAAAAGATGCATGCGCATGCTTAAAACGCGCTTTGGCACAAATCCATGTGCGGATGCTAAAAAGAGCAGCATCGGCATGCTTTTCACGTCGTTTGGTAGAAATCCACGCGCGCGTTCTGCCAAAAGCACCATTTGCATGCATATCGTGTGGTTTTGCAGAAAACTGCGTCCGCGTCTACCAAAAGATGCATGCGCATGCTAAAAACGCGTTTTGGCACAAATCCATGTGCGGGTGCTAAAAAGAGCAGCATCGGCATGCTTTTCACGTCGTTTGGTAGAAATCCACGAGCGCGTTCTGCCAAAAGCACCATTTGCATGCCTATTGTGTGGTTTTGCAGAAACTGCGTCCGCGTCTACCAAAAGATGCATGCGCATGCTTAAAACGCGCTTTGGCACAAATCCATGTGCGGATGTTAAAAAGAGCAGCATCGGCATGCTTTTCACGTCGTTTGGTAGACATCCACGCGCGCGTTCTGCCAAAAGCACCATTTGCATGCATATCGTGTGGTTTTGCAGAAAACTGCGTCCGCGTCTACCAAAAGATGCATGCGCATGCTTAAAACGCGCTTTGGCACAAATCCATGTGCGGATGTTAAAAGAGCAGCATCGGCATGCTTTTCACGTTGTTTGGTAGAAATCCACGCGCGCGTTCTGCCAAAAGCACCATTTGCATGCCTATCTTGTGGTTTTGCAGAAAACTGCGTCCGCGTCTACCAAAAGATGCATGCGCATGCTTAAAACGCGTTTGGCACAAATCCATGTGCGGGTGCTAAAAAGAGCAGCATCATCATGCTTTTCACGTCGTTTGGTAGAAATCCACGCGCGCGTTCTGCCAAAAGCACGATTTGCATGCATATCGTGTGGTTTTGCAGAAAACTGCGTCCGCGTCTACCAAAAGATGCATGCGCATGCTAAAAACGCGTTTTGGCACAAATCCATGTGCGGATGTTAAAAAGAGCAGCATCGGCATGCTTTTCACGTCGTTTGGTAGAAATCCACGCGCGCGTTCTGCCAAAAGCACCATTTGCATGCATATCGTGTGGTTTTGCAGAAAACTGCGTCCGCGTCTACGCAAAAGATGCATGCGCATGCTTAAAACGCGTTTTGGCACAAATCCATGTGCGGGTGCTAAAAAGAGCAGCATCATCATGCTTTTCACGTCGTTTTGGTAGAAATCCACGCGCGCGTTCTGCCAAAAGCACCATTTGCATGCCTATTGTGTGGTTTTGCAGAAAACTGCGTCCGCGTCTACCAAAAGATGCATGCGCATGCTTAAAACGCGTTTTGGCACAAATCCATGTGCGGATGCTAAAAAGAGCAGCATCGGCATGCTTTTCACGTCGTTTGGTAGAAATCCACGCGCGCGTTCTGCCAAAGCACCATTTGCATGCCTATCGTGTGGTTTTGCAGAAAACTGCGTCGCGTCTACCAAAAGATGCATTTCGCATGCTTAAAACGCGCTTTGGCACAAATCAATGTGCGGATTGTAAAAAGAGCAGCATCGGCATGCTTTTCACGTCGTTTGGTAGAAATCCACGCGCGCGTTCTGCCAAAAGCACCATTTCCATGCATATCGTGTGGTTTTGCAGAAAACTGCGTCCGCGTCTACCAAAAGATGCATGCGCATGCTTAAAACGCGCTTTGGCACAAATCCATGTGCGGGTGCTAAAAGAGCAGCATCGGCATGCTTTTCACGTCGTTTGGTAGAAATCCACGCGCGCGTTCTGCCAAAAGCACCATTTGCATGCCTATCGTGTGGTTTTGCAGAAAACTGCGTCCGCGTCTACCAAAAGATGCATGCGCATGCTAAAAACGCGTTTTGGCACAAATCCATGTGCGGGTGCTAAAAAGAGCAGCATCATCATGCTTTTCACGTTGTTTGGTAGAAATCCACGCGCGCGTTCTGCCAAAAGCACCATTTGCATGCCTATCGTGTGGTTTTGCAAAAAACTGCGTCCGCGTCTACCAAAAGATGCATGCGCATGCTTAAAACGCGCTTTGGCACAAATCCATGTGCGGATGCTAAAAAGAGCAGCATCGGCATGCTTTTCACGTCGTTTGGTAGAAATCCACGCGCGCGTTCTGCCAAAAGCACCATTTGCATGCATATCGTGTGGTTTTGTAGAAAACTGCGTCCGCG
Source organism: Dermacentor variabilis (assembly GCF_050947875.1). NCBI lineage: Eukaryota > Metazoa > Arthropoda > Arachnida > Ixodida > Ixodidae > Dermacentor > Dermacentor variabilis. The sequence goes on from NW_027460826.1 coordinate 142,877, forward strand.
TCTACCAAAAGATGCATGCGCATGCTAAAAACGCGTTTTGGCACAAATCCATGTGCGGGTGCTAAAAAGAGCAGCATCGGCATGCTTTTCACGTCGTTTGGTAGAAATCCACGAGCGCGTTCTGCCAAAAGCACCATTTGCATGCCTATTGTGTGGTTTTGCAGAAAACTGCGTCCGCGTCTACCAAAAGATGCATGCGCATGCTTAAAACGCGCTTTGGCACAAATCCATGTGCGGATGTTAAAAAGAGCAGCATCGGCATGCTTTTCACGTCGTTTGGTAGAATCCACGCGCGCGTTCTGCAAAAGCACCATTTGCATGCATATCGTGTGGTTTTGCAGAAAACTGCGTCCGCGTCTACCAAAAGATGCATGCGCATGCTTAAAACGCGCTTTGGCACAAATCCATGTGCGGATGTTAAAAAGAGCAGCATCGGCATGCTTTTCACGTTGTTTGGTAGAAATCCACGCGCGCGTTTCTGCCAAAAGCACCATTTGCATGCCTATCTTGTGGTTTTGCAGAAAACTGCGTCCGCGTCTACCAAAAGATGCATGCGCATGCTAAAAACGCGTTTTGGCACAAATCCATGTGCGGGTGCTAAAAAGAGCAGCATCGGCATGCTTTTCACGTTGTTTGGTAGAAATCCACGCGCGCGTTCTGCCAAAAGCACCATTTGCATGCCTATCGTGTGGTTTTGCAGAAAACTGCGTCCGCGTGTACCAAAAGATGCATGCGCATGCTTAAAACGCGCTTTGGCACAAATCCATGTGCGGATGTTAAAAAGAGCAGCATCGGCATGCTTTTCACGTCGTTTGGTAGAAATCCACGCGCGCGTTCTGCAAAAGCACCATTTGCATGCATATCGTGTGGTTTTGCAGAAAACTGCGTCCGCGTCTACCAAAAGATGCATGCGCATGCTTAAAACGCGTTTTGGCACAAATCCATGTGCGGATGCTAAAAAGAGCAGCATCTGCATGCTTTTCACGTCGTTTGGTAGAAATCCACACGCGCGTTCTGCCAAAAGCGCCATTTGCATGCCTATTGTGTGGTTTTGCAGAAAACTGCGTCCGCGTCTACCAAAAGATGCATGCGCATGCTTAAAACGCGCTTTGGCACAAATCCATGTGCGGGTGCTAAAAAGAGCAGCATCGGCATGCTTTTCACGTCGTTTGGTAGAATCCACGCGCGCGTTCTGCCAAAAGCACCATTTGCATGCATATCGTGTGGTTTTGCAGAAAACTGCGTCCGCGTCTACCAAAAGATGCATGCGCATGCTAAAAACGCGTTTTGGCACAAATCCATGTGCGGGTGCTAAAAAGAGCAGCATCGGCATGCTTTTCACGTCGTTTGGTAGAAATCCACGAGCGCGTTCTGCCAAAAGCACCATTTGCATGCCTATTGTGTGGTTTTGCAGAAAACTGCGTCCGCGTCTACCAAAAGATGCATGCGCATGCTTAAAACGCGCTTTGGCACAAATCCATGTGCGGATGTTAAAAAGAGCAGCATCGGCATGCTTTTCACGTCGTTTGGTAGACATCCACGCGCGCGTTCTGCCAAAAGCACCATTTGCATGCATATCGTGTGGTTTTGCAGAAAACTGCGTCCGCGTCTACCAAAAGATGCATGCGCATGCTTAAAACGCGCTTTGGCACAAATCCATGTGCGGATGTTAAAAAGAGCAGCATCGGCATGCTTTTCACGTTGTTTGGTAGAAATCCACGCGCGCGTTCTGCCAAAAGCACCATTTGCATGCCTATCTTGTGGTTTTGCAGAAAACTGCGTCCGCGTCTACCAAAAGATGCATGCGCATGCTTAAAACGCGTTTTGGCACAAATCCATGTGCGGGTGCTAAAAAGAGCAGCATCATCATGCTTTTCACGTCGTTTGGTAGAAATCCACGCGCGCGTTCTGCCAAAAGCACGATTTGCATGCATATCGTGTGGTTTTGCAGAAAACTGCGTCCGCGTCTACCAAAAGATGCATGCGCATGCTAAAAACGCGTTTTGGCACAAATCCATGTGCGGATGTTAAAAAGAGCAGCATCGGCATGCTTTTCACGTCGTTTGGTAGAAATCCACGCGCGCGTTCTGCCAAAAGCACCATTTGCATGCATATCGTGTGGTTTTGCAGAAAACTGCGTCCGCGTCTACCAAAAGATGCATGCGCATGCTTAAAACGCGTTTTGGCACAAATCCATGTGCGGGTGCTAAAAAGAGCAGCATCATCATGCTTTTCACGTCGTTTGGTAGAAATCCACGCGCGCGTTCTGCCAAAAGCACCATTTGCATGCCTATTGTGTGGTTTTGCAGAAAACTGCGTCCGCGTCTACCAAAAGATGCATGCGCATGCTTAAAACGCGTTTTGGCACAAATCCATGTGCGGATGCTAAAAAGAGCAGCATCGGCATGCTTTTCACGTCGTTTGGTAGAAATCCACGCGCGCGTTCTGCCAAAAGCACCATTTGCATGCCTATCGTGTGGTTTTGCAGAAAACTGCGTCCGCGTCTACCAAAAGATGCATTCGCATGCTTAAAACGCGCTTTGGCACAAATCAATGTGCGGATTGTAAAAAGAGCAGCATCGGCATGCTTTTCACGTCGTTTGGTAGAAATCCACGCGCGCGTTCTGCCAAAAGCACCATTTCCATGCATATCGTGTGGTTTTGCAGAAAACTGCGTCCGCGTCTACCAAAAGATGCATGCGCATGCTTAAAACGCGCTTTGGCACAAATCCATGTGCGGGTGCTAAAAAGAGCAGCATCGGCATGCTTTTCACGTCGTTTGGTAGAAATCCACGCGCGCGTTCTGCCAAAAGCACCATTTGCATGCCTATCGTGTGGTTTTGCAGAAAACTGCGTCCGCGTCTACCAAAAGATGCATGCGCATGCTAAAAACGCGTTTTGGCACAAATCCATGTGCGGGTGCTAAAAAGAGCAGCATCATCATGCTTTTCACGTTGTTTGGTAGAAATCCACGCGCGCGTTCTGCCAAAAGCACCATTTGCATGCCTATCGTGTGGTTTTGCAAAAAACTGCGTCCGCGTCTACCAAAAGATGCATGCGCATGCTTAAAACGCGCTTTGGCACAAATCCATGTGCGGATGCTAAAAAGAGCAGCATCGGCATGCTTTTCACGTCGTTTGGTAGAAATCCACGCGCGCGTTCTGCCAAAAGCACCATTTGCATGCATATCGTGTGGTTTTGTAGAAAACTGCGTCCGCGTCTACCAAAAGATGCATGCGCATGCTAAAAACGCGTTTTGGCACAAATCCATGTGCGGGTGCTAAAAAGAGCAGCATCGGCATGCTTTTCACGTCGTTTGGTAGAAATCCACGAGCGCGTTCTGCCAAAAGCACCATTTGCATGCCTATTGTGTGGTTTTGCAGAAAACTGCGTCCGCGTCTACCAAAAGATGCATGCGCATGCTTAAAACGCGCTTTGGCACAAATCCATGTGCGGATGTTAAAAAGAGCAGCATCGGCATGCTTTTCACGTCGTTTGGTAGACATCCACGCGCGCGTTCTGCCAAAAGCACCATTTGCATGCATATCGTGTGGTTTTGCAGAAAACTGCGTCCGCGTCTACCAAAAGATGCATGCGCATGCTTAAAACGCGCTTTGGCACAAATCCATGTGCGGATGTTAAAAAGAGCAGCATCGGCATGCTTTTCACGTTGTTTGGTAGAAATCCACGCGCGCGTTCTGCCAAAAGCACCATTTGCATGCCTATCTTGTGGTTTTGCAGAAAACTGCGTCCGCGTCTACCAAAAGATGCATGCGCATGCTTAAAACGCGTTTTGGCACAAATCCATGTGCGGGTGCTAAAAAGAGCAGCATCATCATGCTTTTCACGTCGTTTGGTAGAAATCCACGCGCGCGTTCTGCCAAAAGCACGATTTGCATGCATATCGTGTGGTTTTGCAGAAAACTGCGTCCGCGTCTACCAAAAGATGCATGCGCATGCTAAAAACGCGTTTTGGCACAAATCCATGTGCGGATGTTAAAAAGAGCAGCATCGGCATGCTTTTCACGTCGTTTGGTAGAAATCCACGAGCGCGTTCTGCCAAAAGCACCATTTGCATGCCTATTGTGTGGTTTTGCAGAAAACTGCGTCCGCGTCTACCAAAAGATGCATGCGCATGCTTAAAACGCGCTTTGGCACAAATCCATGTGCGGATGTTAAAAAGAGCAGCATCGGCATGCTTTTCACGTCGTTTGGTAGACATCCACGCGCGCGTTCTGCCAAAAGCACCATTTGCATGCATATCGTGTGGTTTTGCAGAAAACTGCGTCCGCGTCTACCAAAAGATGCATGCGCATGCTTAAAACGCGCTTTGGCACAAATCCATGTGCGGATGTTAAAAAGAGCAGCATCGGCATGCTTTTCACGTTGTTTGGTAGAAATCCACGCGCGCGTTCTGCCAAAAGCACCATTTGCATGCCTATCTTGTGGTTTTGCAGAAAACTGCGTCCGCGTCTACCAAAAGATGCATGCGCATGCTTAAAACGCGTTTTGGCACAAATCCATGTGCGGGTGCTAAAAAGAGCAGCATCATCATGCTTTTCACGTCGTTTGGTAGAAATCCACGCGCGCGTTCTGCCAAAAGCACGATTTGCATGCATATCGTGTGGTTTTGCAGAAAACTGCGTCCGCGTCTACCAAAAGATGCATGCGCATGCTAAAAACGCGTTTTGGCACAAATCCATGTGCGGATGTTAAAAAGAGCAGCATCGGCATGCTTTTCACGTCGTTTGGTAGAAATCCACGCGCGCGTTCTGCCAAAAGCACCATTTGCATGCATATCGTGTGGTTTTGCAGAAAACTGCGTCCGCGTCTACCAAAAGATGCATGCGCATGCTTAAAACGCGTTTTGGCACAAATCCATGTGCGGGTGCTAAAAAGAGCAGCATCATCATGCTTTTCACGTCGTTTGGTAGAAATCCACGCGCGCGTTCTGCCAAAAGCACCATTTGCATGCCTATTGTGTGGTTTTGCAGAAAACTGCGTCCGCGTCTACCAAAAGATGCATGCGCATGCTTAAAACGCGTTTTGGCACAAATCCATGTGCGGATGCTAAAAAGAGCAGCATCGGCATGCTTTTCACGTCGTTTGGTAGAAATCCACGCGCGCGTTCTGCCAAAAGCACCATTTGCATGCCTATCGTGTGGTTTTGCAGAAAACTGCGTCCGCGTCTACCAAAAGATGCATTCGCATGCTTAAAACGCGCTTTGGCACAAATCAATGTGCGGATTGTAAAAAGAGCAGCATCGGCATGCTTTTCACGTCGTTTGGTAGAAATCCACGCGCGCGTTCTGCCAAAAGCACCATTTCCATGCATATCGTGTGGTTTTGCAGAAAACTGCGTCCGCGTCTACCAAAAGATGCATGCGCATGCTTAAAACGCGCTTTGGCACAAATCCATGTGCGGGTGCTAAAAAGAGCAGCATCGGCATGCTTTTCACGTCGTTTGGTAGAAATCCACGCGCGCGTTCTGCCAAAAGCACCATTTGCATGCCTATCGTGTGGTTTTGCAGAAAACTGCGTCCGCGTCTACCAAAAGATGCATGCGCATGCTAAAAACGCGTTTTGGCACAAATCCATGTGCGGGTGCTAAAAAGAGCAGCATCATCATGCTTTTCACGTTGTTTGGTAGAAATCCACGCGCGCGTTCTGCCAAAAGCACCATTTGCATGCCTATCGTGTGGTTTTGCAAAAAACTGCGTCCGCGCCTACCAAAAGATGCATGCGCATGCTTAAAACGCGCTTTGGCACAAATCCATGTGCGGATGCTAAAAAGAGCAGCATCGGCATGCTTTTCACGTCGTTTGGTAGAAATCCACGCGCGCGTTCTGCCAAAAGCACCATTTGCATGCATATCGTGTGGTTTTGTAGAAAACTGCGTCCGCGTCTACCAAAAGATGCATGCGCATGCTAAAAACGCGTTTTGGCACAAATCCATGTGCGGGTGCTAAAAAGAGCAGCATCGGCATGCTTTTCACGTCGTTTGGTAGAAATCCACGAGCGCGTTCTGCCAAAAGCACCATTTGCATGCCTATTGTGTGGTTTTGCAGAAAACTGCGTCCGCGTCTACCAAAAGATGCATGCGCATGCTTAAAACGCGCTTTGGCACAAATCCATGTGCGGATGTTAAAAAGAGCAGCATCGGCATGCTTTTCACGTCGTTTGGTAGAAATCCACGCGCGCGTTCTGCCAAAAGCACCATTTGCATGCATATCGTGTGGTTTTGCAGAAAACTGCGTCCGCGTCTACCAAAAGATGCATGCGCATGCTTAAAACGCGCTTTGGCACAAATCCATGTGCGGATGTTAAAAAGAGCAGCATCGGCATGCTTTTCACGTTGTTTGGTAGAAATCCACGCGCGCGTTCTGCCAAAAGCACCATTTGCATGCCTATCTTGTGGTTTTGCAGAAAACTGCGTCCGCGTCTACCAAAAGATGCATGCGCATGCTAAAAACGCGTTTTGGCACAAATCCATGTGCGGGTGCTAAAAAGAGCAGCATCGGCATGCTTTTCACGTTGTTTGGTAGAAATCCACGCGCGCGTTCTGCCAAAAGCACCATTTGCATGCCTATCGTGTGGTTTTGCAGAAAACTGCGTCCGCGTGTACCAAAAGATGCATGCGCATGCTTAAAACGCGCTTTGGCACAAATCCATGTGCGGATGTTAAAAAGAGCAGCATCGGCATGCTTTTCACGTCGTTTGGTAGAAATCCACGCGCGCGTTCTGCCAAAAGCACCATTTGCATGCATATCGTGTGGTTTTGCAGAAAACTGCGTCCGCGTCTACCAAAAGATGCATGCGCATGCTTAAAACGCGTTTTGGCACAAATCCATGTGCGGATGCTAAAAAGAGCAGCATCTGCATGCTTTTCACGTCGTTTGGTAGAAATCCACACGCGCGTTCTGCCAAAAGCGCCATTTGCATGCCTATTGTGTGGTTTTGCAGAAAACTGCGTCCGCGTCTACCAAAAGATGCATGCGCATGCTTAAAACGCGCTTTGGCACAAATCCATGTGCGGGTGCTAAAAAGAGCAGCATCGGCATGCTTTTCACGTCGTTTGGTAGAAATCCACGCGCGCGTTCTGCCAAAAGCACCATTTGCATGCATATCGTGTGGTTTTGCAGAAAACTGCGTCCGCGTCTACCAAAAGATGCATGCGCATGCTAAAAACGCGTTTTGGCACAAATCCATGTGCGGGTGCTAAAAAGAGCAGCATCGGCATGCTTTTCACGTCGTTTGGTAGAAATCCACGAGCGCGTTCTGCCAAAAGCACCATTTGCATGCCTATTGTGTGGTTTTGCAGAAAACTGCGTCCGCGTCTACCAAAAGATGCATGCGCATGCTTAAAACGCGCTTTGGCACAAATCCATGTGCGGATGTTAAAAAGAGCAGCATCGGCATGCTTTTCACGTCGTTTGGTAGACATCCACGCGCGCGTTCTGCCAAAAGCACCATTTGCATGCATATCGTGTGGTTTTGCAGAAAACTGCGTCCGCGTCTACCAAAAGATGCATGCGCATGCTTAAAACGCGCTTTGGCACAAATCCATGTGCGGATGTTAAAAAGAGCAGCATCGGCATGCTTTTCACGTTGTTTGGTAGAAATCCACGCGCGCGTTCTGCCAAAAGCACCATTTGCATGCCTATCTTGTGGTTTTGCAGAAAACTGCGTCCGCGTCTACCAAAAGATGCATGCGCATGCTTAAAACGCGTTTTGGCACAAATCCATGTGCGGGTGCTAAAAAGAGCAGCATCATCATGCTTTTCACGTCGTTTGGTAGAAATCCACGCGCGCGTTCTGCCAAAAGCACGATTTGCATGCATATCGTGTGGTTTTGCAGAAAACTGCGTCCGCGTCTACCAAAAGATGCATGCGCATGCTAAAAACGCGTTTTGGCACAAATCCATGTGCGGATGTTAAAAAGAGCAGCATCGGCATGCTTTTCACGTCGTTTGGTAGAAATCCACGCGCGCGTTCTGCCAAAAGCACCATTTGCATGCATATCGTGTGGTTTTGCAGAAAACTGCGTCCGCGTCTACCAAAAGATGCATGCGCATGCTTAAAACGCGTTTTGGCACAAATCCATGTGCGGGTGCTAAAAAGAGCAGCATCATCATGCTTTTCACGTCGTTTGGTAGAAATCCACGCGCGCGTTCTGCCAAAAGCACCATTTGCATGCCTATTGTGTGGTTTTGCAGAAAACTGCGTCCGCGTCTACCAAAAGATGCATGCGCATGCTTAAAACGCGTTTTGGCACAAATCCATGTGCGGATGCTAAAAAGAGCAGCATCGGCATGCTTTTCACGTCGTTTGGTAGAAATCCACGCGCGCGTTCTGCCAAAAGCACCATTTGCATGCCTATCGTGTGGTTTTGCAGAAAACTGCGTCCGCGTCTACCAAAAGATGCATTCGCATGCTTAAAACGCGCTTTGGCACAAATCAATGTGCGGATTGTAAAAAGAGCAGCATCGGCATGCTTTTCACGTCGTTTGGTAGAAATCCACGCGCGCGTTCTGCCAAAAGCACCATTTCCATGCATATCGTGTGGTTTTGCAGAAAACTGCGTCCGCGTCTACCAAAAGATGCATGCGCATGCTTAAAACGCGCTTTGGCACAAATCCATGTGCGGGTGCTAAAAAGAGCAGCATCGGCATGCTTTTCACGTCGTTTGGTAGAAATCCACGCGCGCGTTCTGCCAAAAGCACCATTTGCATGCCTATCGTGTGGTTTTGCAGAAAACTGCGTCCGCGTCTACCAAAAGATGCATGCGCATGCTAAAAACGCGTTTTGGCACAAATCCATGTGCGGGTGCTAAAAAGAGCAGCATCATCATGCTTTTCACGTTGTTTGGTAGAAATCCACGCGCGCGTTCTGCCAAAAGCACCATTTGCATGCCTATCGTGTGGTTTTGCAAAAAACTGCGTCCGCGTCTACCAAAAGATGCATGCGCATGCTTAAAACGCGCTTTGGCACAAATCCATGTGCGGATGCTAAAAAGAGCAGCATCGGCATGCTTTTCACGTCGTTTGGTAGAAATCCACGCGCGCGTTCTGCCAAAAGCACCATTTGCATGCATATCGTGTGGTTTTGTAGAAAACTGCGTCCGCGTCTACCAAAAGATGCATGCGCATGCTAAAAACGCGTTTTGGCACAAATCCATGTGCGGGTGCTAAAAAGAGCAGCATCGGCATGCTTTTCACGTCGTTTGGTAGAAATCCACGAGCGCGTTCTGCCAAAAGCACCATTTGCATGCCTATTGTGTGGTTTTGCAGAAAACTGCGTCCGCGTCTACCAAAAGATGCATGCGCATGCTTAAAACGCGCTTTGGCACAAATCCATGTGCGGATGTTAAAAAGAGCAGCATCGGCATGCTTTTCACGTCGTTTGGTAGACATCCACGCGCGCGTTCTGCCAAAAGCACCATTTGCATGCATATCGTGTGGTTTTGCAGAAAACTGCGTCCGCGTCTACCAAAAGATGCATGCGCATGCTTAAAACGCGCTTTGGCACAAATCCATGTGCGGATGTTAAAAAGAGCAGCATCGGCATGCTTTTCACGTTGTTTGGTAGAAATCCACGCGCGCGTTCTGCCAAAAGCACCATTTGCATGCCTATCTTGTGGTTTTGCAGAAAACTGCGTCCGCGTCTACCAAAAGATGCATGCGCATGCTTAAAACGCGTTTTGGCACAAATCCATGTGCGGGTGCTAAAAAGAGCAGCATCATCATGCTTTTCACGTCGTTTGGTAGAAATCCACGCGCGCGTTCTGCCAAAAGCACGATTTGCATGCATATCGTGTGGTTTTGCAGAAAACTGCGTCCGCGTCTACCAAAAGATGCATGCGCATGCTAAAAACGCGTTTTGGCACAAATCCATGTGCGGATGTTAAAAAGAGCAGCATCGGCATGCTTTTCACGTCGTTTGGTAGAAATCCACGCGCGCGTTCTGCCAAAAGCACCATTTGCATGCATATCGTGTGGTTTTGCAGAAAACTGCGTCCCGCGTCTACCAAAAGATGCATGCGCATGCTTAAAACGCGTTTTGGCACAAATCCATGTGCGGGTGCTAAAAAGAGCAGCATCATCATGCTTTTCACGTCGTTTGGTAGAAATCCACGCGCGCGTTCTGCCAAAAGCACCATTTGCATGCCTATTGTGTGGTTTTGCAGAAAACTGCGTCCGCGTCTACCAAAAGATGCATGCGCATGCTTAAAACGCGTTTTGGCACAAATCCATGTGCGGATGCTAAAAAGAGCAGCATCGGCATGCTTTTCACGTCGTTTGGTAGAAATCCACGCGCGCGTTCTGCCAAAAGCACCATTTGCATGCCTATCGTGTGGTTTTGCAGAAAACTGCGTCCGCGTCTACCAAAAGATGCATTCGCATGCTTAAAACGCGCTTTGGCACAAATCAATGTGCGGATTGTAAAAAGAGCAGCATCGGCATGCTTTTCACGTCGTTTGGTAGAAATCCACGCGCGCGTTCTGCCAAAAGCACCATTTCCATGCATATCGTGTGGTTTTGCAGAAAACTGCGTCCGCGTCTACCAAAGGATGCATGCGCATGCTTAAAACGCGCTTTGGCACAAATCCATGTGCGGGTGCTAAAAAGAGCAGCATCGGCATGCTTTTCACGTCGTTTGGTAGAAATCCACGCGCGCGTTCTGCCAAAAGCACCATTTGCATGCCTATCGTGTGGTTTTGCAGAAAACTGCGTCCGCGTCTACCAAAAGATGCATGCGCATGCTAAAAACGCGTTTTGGCACAAATCCATGTGCGGGTGCTAAAAAGAGCAGCATCATCATGCTTTTCACGTTGTTTGGTAGAAATCCACGCGCGCGTTCTGCCAAAAGCACCATTTGCATGCCTATCGTGTGGTTTTGCAAAAAACTGCGTCCGCGTCTACCAAAAGATGCATGCGCATGCTTAAAACGCGCTTTGGCACAAATCTCCATGTGCGGATGCTAAAAAGAGCAGCATCGGCATGCTTTTCACGTCGTTTGGTAGAAATCCACGCGCGCGTTCTGCCAAAAGCACCATTTGCATGCATATCGTGTGGTTTTGTAGAAAACTGCGTCCGCGTCTACCAAAAGATGCATGCGCATGCTAAAAACGCGTTTTGGCACAAATCCATGTGCGGGTGCTAAAAAGAGCAGCATCGGCATGCTTTTCACGTCGTTTGTAGAAATCCACGAGCGCGTTCTGCCAAAAGCACCATTTGCATGCCTATTGTGTGGTTTTGCAGAAAACTGCGTCCGCGTCTACCAAAAGATGCATGCGCATGCTTAAAACGCGCTTTGGCACAAATCCATGTGCGGATGTTAAAAAGAGCAGCATCGGCATGCTTTTCACGTCGTTTGGTAGAAATCCACGCGCGCGTTCTGCCAAAAGCACCATTTGCATGCATATCGTGTGGTTTTGCAGAAAACTGCGTCCGCGTCTACCAAAAGATGCATGCGCATGCTTAAAACGCGCTTTGGCACAAATCCATGTGCGGATGTTAAAAAGAGCAGCATCGGCATGCTTTTCACGTTGTTTGGTAGAAATCCACGCGCGCGTTCTGCCAAAAGCACCATTTGCATGCCTATCTTGTGGTTTTGCAGAAAACTGCGTCCGCGTCTACCAAAAGATGCATGCGCATGCTAAAAACGCGTTTTGGCACAAATCCATGTGCGGGTGCTAAAAAGAGCAGCATCGGCATGCTTTTCACGTTGTTTGGTAGAAATCCACGCGCGCGTTCTGCCAAAAGCACCATTTGCATGCCTATCGTGTGGTTTTGCAGAAAACTGCGTCCGCGTGTACCAAAAGATGCATGCGCATGCTTAAAACGCGCTTTGGCACAAATCCATGTGCGGATGCTAAAAGAGCAGCATCGGCATGCTTTTCACGTCGTTTGGTAGAAATCCACGCGCGCGTTCTGCCAAAAGCACGATTTGCATGCATATCGTGTGGTTTTGCAGAAAACTGCGTCCGCGTCTACCAAAAGATGCATGCGCATGCTAAAAACGCGTTTTGGCACAAATCCATGTGCGGATGTTAAAAAGAGCAGCATCGGCATGCTTTTCACGTCGTTTGGTAGAAATCCACGCGCGCGTTCTGCCAAAAGCACCATTTGCATGCATATCGTGTGGTTTTGCAAAAAAACTGCGTCCGCGTCTACCAAAGATGCATGCGCATGCTTAAAACGCGTTTTGGCACAAATCCATGTGCGGGTGCTAAAAAGAGCAGCATCGGCATGCTTTTCACGTCGTTTGGTAGAAATCCACACGCGCGTTCTGCCAAAAGCACCATTTGCATGCCTATTGTGTGGTTTTGCAGAAAACTGCGTCCGCGTCTACCAAAAGATGCATGCACATGCTTAAAACGCGCTTTGGCACAAATCCATGTGCGGATGTTAAAAAGAGCAGCATCGGCATGCTTTTCACGTCGTTTGGTAGAAATCCACAGCGCGCGTTCTGCCAAAAGCACCATTTGCATGCATATCGTGTGGTTTTGCAGAAAACTGCGTCCCGCGTCTACCAAAAGATGCATGCGCATGCTTAAAACGCGCTTTGGCACAATCCATGTGCGGATGTTAAAAAGAGCAGCATCGCATGCTTTTCACGTCGTTTGGTAGAAATCCACGCGCGCGTTCTGCCAAAAGCACCATTTGCATGCATATCGTGTGGTTTTGCAGAAAACTGCGTCCGCGTCTACCAAAAGATGCATGCGCATGCTTAAAACGCGTTTTGGCACAAATCCATGTGCGGATGCTAAAAAGAGCAGCATCTGCATGCTTTTCACGTCGTTTGGTAGAAATCCACACGCGCGTTCTGCCAAAAGCGCCATTTGCATGCCTATTGTGTGGTTTTGCAGAAAACTGCGTCCGCGTCTACCAAAAGATGCATGCGCATGCTTAAAACGCGCTTTGGCACAAATCCCATGTGCGGGTGCTAAAAAGAGCAGCATCGGCATGCTTTTCACGTCGTTTGGTAGAAATCCACGGCGCGCGTTCTGCCAAAGCACCATTTGCATGCATATCGTGTGTTTTGCAGAAAACTGCGTCCGCGTCTACCAAAAGATGCATGCGCATGCTAAAAACGCGTTTTGGCACAAATCCATGTGCGGGTGCTAAAAAGAGCAGCATCGGCATGCTTTTCACGTCGTTTGGTAGAAATCCACGAGCGCGTTCTGCCAAAAGCACCATTTGCATGCCTATTGTGTGGTTTTGCAGAAAACTGCGTCCGCGTCTACCAAAAGATGCATGCGCATGCTTAAAACGCGCTTTGGCACAAATCCATGTGCGGATGTTAAAAAGAGCAGCATCGGCATGCTTTTCACGTCGTTTGGTAGACATCCACGCGCGCGTTCTGCCAAAAGCACCATTTGCATGCATATCGTGTGGTTTTGCAGAAAACTGCGTCCGCGTCTACCAAAGATGCATGCGCATGCTTAAAACGCGCTTTGGCACAAATCCATGTGCGGATGTTAAAAAGAGCAGCATCGGCATGCTTTTCACGTTGTTTGGTAGAAATCCACGCGCGCGTTCTGCCAAAAGCACCATTTGCATGCCTATCTTGTGGTTTTGCAGAAAACTGCGTCCGCGTCTACCAAAAGATGCATGCGCATGCTTAAAACGCGTTTTGGCACAAATCCATGTGCGGGTGCTAAAAAGAGCAGCATCATCATGCTTTTCACGTCGTTTGGTAGAAATCCACGCGCGCGTTCTGCCAAAAGCACGATTTGCATGCATATCGTGTGGTTTTGCAGAAAACTGCGTCCGCGTCTACCAAAAGATGCATGCGCATGCTAAAAACGCGTTTTGGCACAAATCCATGTGCGGATGTTAAAAAGAGCAGCATCGGCATGCTTTTCACGTCGTTTGGTAGAAATCCACGCGCGCGTTCTGCCAAAAGCACCATTTGCATGCATATCGTGTGGTTTTGCAGAAAACGGCGTCCGCGTCTACCAAAAGATGCATGCGCATGCTTAAAACGCGTTTTGGCACAAATCCATGTGCGGGTGCTAAAAAGAGCAGCATCATCATGCTTTTCACGTCGTTTGGTAGAAATCCACGCGCGCGTTCTGCCAAAAGCACCATTTGCATGCCTATTGTGTGGTTTTGCAGAAAACTGCGTCCGCGTCTACCAAAAGATGCATGCGCATGCTTAAAACGCGTTTTGGCACAAATCCATGTGCGGATGCTAAAAAGAGCAGCATCGGCATGCTTTTCACGTCGTTTGGTAGAAATCCACGCGCGCGTTCTGCCAAAAGCACCATTTGCATGCCTATCGTGTGGTTTTGCAGAAAACTGCGTCCGCGTCTACCAAAAGATGCCATTCGCATGCTTAAAACGCGCTTTGGCACAAATCAATGTGCGGATTGTAAAAAGAGCAGCATCGGCATGCTTTTCACGTCGTTTGGTAGAAATCCACGCGCGCGTTCTGCCAAAAGCACCATTTCCATGCATATCGTGTGGTTTTGCAGAAAACTGCGTCCGCGTCTACCAAAAGATGCATGCGCATGCTTAAAACGCGCTTTGGCACAAATCCATGTGCGGGTGCTAAAAAGAGCAGCATCGGCAATGCTTTTCACGTCGTTTGGTAGAAATCCACGCGCGCGTTCTGCCAAAAGCACCATTTGCATGCCTATCGTGTGGTTTTGCAGAAAACTGCGTCCGCGTCTACCAAAAGATGCATGCGCATGCTAAAAAACGCGTTTTTGGCACAAATCCATGTGCGGGTGCTAAAAAGAGCAGCATCATCATGCTTTTCACGTTGTTTGATAGAAATCCACGCGCGCGTTCTGCCAAAAGCACCATTTGCATGCCTATCGTGTGGTTTTGCAAAAAACTGCGTCCGCGTCTACCAAAAGATGCATGCGCATGCTTAAAACGCGCTTTGGCACAAATCCATGTGCGGATGCTAAAAAGAGCAGCATCGGCATGCTTTTCACGTCGTTTGGTAGAAATCCACGCGCGCGTTCTGCAAAAGCACCATTTGCATGCATATCGTGTGGTTTTGTAGAAAACTGCGTCCGCGTCTACCAAAAGATGCATGCGCATGCTAAAAACGCGTTTTGGCACAAATCCATGTGCGGGTGCTAAAAAGAGCAGCATCGGCATGCTTTTCACGTCGTTTGGTAGAAATCCACGAGCGCGTTCTGCCAAAAGCACCATTTGCATGCCTATTGTGTGGTTTTGCAGAAAACTGCGTCCGCGTCTACCAAAAGATGCATGCGCATGCTTAAAACGCGCTTTGGCACAAATCCATGTGCGGATGTTAAAAAGAGCAGCATCGGCATGCTTTTCACGGTCGTTTGGTAGAAATCCACGCGCGCGTTCTGCCAAAGCACCATTTGCATGCATATCGTGTGTTTTTGCAGAAAACTGCGTCCGCGTCTACCAAAAGATGCATGCGCATGCTTAAAACGCGCTTTGGCACAAATCCATGTGCGGATGTTAAAAAGAGCAGCATCGGCATGCTTTTCACGTTGTTTGGTAGAAATCCACGCGCGCGTTCTGCCAAAAGCACCATTTGCATGCCTATCTTGTGGTTTTGCAGAAAACTGCGTCCGCGTCTACCAAAAGATGCATGCGCATGCTAAAAACGCGTTTTGGCACAAATCCATGTGCGGGTGCTAAAAAGAGCAGCATCGGCATGCTTTTCACGTTGTTTGGTAGAAATCCACGCGCGCGTTCTGCCAAAAGCACCATTTGCATGCCTATCGTGTGGTTTTGCAGAAAACTGCGTCCGCGTGTACCAAAAGATGGCATGCGCATGCTTAAAAACGCGCTTTGGCACAAATCCATGTGCGGATGCTAAAAGAGCAGCATCGGCATGCTTTTCACGTCGTTTGGTAGAAATCCACGCGCGCGTTCTGCCAAAAGCACGATTTGCATGCATATCGTGTGGTTTTGCAGAAAACTGCGTCCGCGTCTACCAAAAGATGCATGCGCATGCTAAAAACGCGTTTTGGCACAAATCCATGTGCGGATGTTAAAAAGAGCAGCATCGGCATGCTTTTCACGTCGTTTGGTAGAAATCCACGCGCGCGTTCTGCCAAAAGCACCATTTGCATGCATATCGTGTGGTTTTGCAAAAAACTGCGTCCGCGTCTACCAAAAGATGCATGCGCATGCTTAAAACGCGTTTTGGCACAAATCCATGTGCGGGTGCTAAAAAGAGCAGCATCGGCATGCTTTTCACGTCGTTTGGTAGAAATCCACACGCGCGTTCTGCCAAAAGCACCATTTGCATGCCTATTGTGTGGTTTTGCAGAAAACTGCGTCCGCGTCTACCAAAAGATGCATGCACATGCTTAAAACGCGCTTTGGCACAAATCCATGTGCGGATGTTAAAAAGAGCAGCATCGGCATGCTTTTCACGTCGTTTGGTAGAAATCCACGCGCGCGTTCTGCCAAAAGCACCATTTTGCATGCATATCGTGTGGTTTTGCAGAAAACTGCGTCCGCGTCTACCAAAAGATGCATGCGCATGCTTAAAACGCGCTTTGGCACAAATCCATGTGCGGATGTTAAAAAGAGCAGCATCGGCATGCTTTTCACGTTGTTTGGTAGAAATCCACGCGCGCGTTCTGCCAAAAGCACCATTTGCATGCCTATCGTGTGGTTTTGCAGAAAACTGCGTCCGCGTCTACCAAAAGATGCATGCGCATGCTTAAAACGCGCTTTGGCACAAATCCATGTGCGGATGCTAAAAAGAGCAGCATCGGCATGCTTTTCACGTCGTTTGGTAGAAATCCACGCGCGCGTTCTGCCAAAAGCACCATTTGCATGCCTATCGTGTGGTTTTGCAGAAAACTGCGTCCGCGTCTACCAAAAGATGCATGCGCATGCTAAAAAACGCGTTTTGGCACAAATCCAATGTGCGGGTGCTAAAAAGAGCAGCATCGGCATGCTTTTCACGTCGTTTGGTATAAATCCACGCGCGCGTTCTGCCAAAAGCTCCATTTGCATGCCTGTCGTGTGGTTTTGCAGAAAACTGCGTCCGCGTCTACCAAAAGATGCATGCGCAATGCTTAAAACGCGCTTTGGCACAAATCCATGTGCGGGTGCTAAAAAGAGCAGCATCGGCATGCTTTTCACGTCGTTTGGTAGAAATCCACGCGCGCGTTCTGCCAAAAGCACCATTTGCATGCCTATCGTGTGGTTTTGCAGAAAACTGCGTCCGCGTCTACCAAAAGATGCATGCGCATGCTAAAAACGCGTTTTGGCACAAATCCATGTGCGGGTGCTAAAAAGAGCAGCATCAATCATGCTTTTCACGTTGTTTGGTAGAAATCCACGCGCGCGTTCTGCCAAAAGCACCATTTGCATGCCTATCGTGTGGTTTTGCAAAAAACTGCGTCCGCGTCTACCAAAAGATGCATGCGCATGCTTAAAACCGCGCTTTGGCACAAATCCATGTGCGGATGCTAAAAAGAGCAGCATCGGCATGCTTTTCACGTCGTTTGGTAGAAATCCACGCGCGCGTTCTGCCAAAAGCCACCATTTGCATGCATATCGTGTGGTTTTGTAGAAAACTGCGTCCGCGTCTACCAAAAGATGCATGCGCATGCTAAAAAACGCGTTTTGGCACAAATCCATGTGCGGGTGCTAAAAAGAGCAGCATCGGCATGCTTTTCACGTCGTTTGGTAGAAATCCACACGCGCGTTCTGCCAAAAGCACCATTTGCATGCCTATCGTGTGGTTTTGCAGAAAACTGCGTCCGCGTCTACCAAAAGATGCATGCGCATGCTTAAAACGCGTTTTGGCACAAATCCATGTGCGGGTGCTAAAAAGAGCAGCATCGGCATGCTTTTCACGTCGTTTGGTAGAAATCCACACGCGCGTTCTGCCAAAAGCACCATTTGCATGCCTATCGTGTGGTTTTGCAGAAAACTGCGTCCGCGTCTACCAAAAGATGCATGCGCATGCTTAAAACGCGCTTTGGCACAAATCCATGTGCGGATGTTAAAAAGAGCAGCATCGGCATGCTTTTCACGTCGTTTGGTAGAAATCCACGCGCGCGTTCTGCCAAAGCACCATTTGCGTGCATATCGTGTGGTTTTGCAGAAAACTGCGTCCGCGCCTACCAAAAGATGCATGCGCATCCTTAAAACGCGTTTTGGCACAAATCCATGTGCGGGTGCTAAAAAGAGCAGCATCGGCATGCTTTTCACGTCGTTTGGTAGAAATCCACGCGCGCGTTCTGCCAAAAGCACCATTTGCATGCATATCGTGTGGTTTTGCAGAAAACTGCGTCCGCGCCTACCAAAAAGATGCATGGCGCATGCTTAAAACGCGCTTTGGCACAAATCCATGTGCGGATGTTAAAAAGAGCAGCATCGCATGCTTTTCACGGTCGTTTGGTAGAAATCCACGCGCGCGTTCTGCCAAAAGCACCATTTGCATGCCTATCGTGTGGTTTTGCAGAAAACTGCGTCCGCGTCTACCAAAAGATGCATGCGCATGCTTAAAACGCGTTTTGGCACAAATCCATGTGCGGGTGCTAAAAAGAGCAGCATCGGCATGCTTTTCACACGTCGTTTGGTAGAAATCCACACGCGCGTTCTGCCAAAAGCACATTTGCATGCCTATCGTGTGGTTTTGCCAGAAAACTGCGTCCCGCGTCTACCAAAAGATGCATGCGCATGCTTAAAACGCGTTTTGGCACAAATCCATGTGCGGATGTTAAAAAGAGCAGCATCGGCATGCTTTTCACGTCGTTTGGTAGAAATCCACACGCGCGTTCTGCCAAAAGCACCATTTGCATGCATATCGTGTGGTTTTGCAGAAAACTGCGTCCGCGTCTACCAAAAGATGCATGTGCATGCTAAAAACGCGTTTTGGCACAAATCCATGTGCGGATGTTAAAAAGAGCAGCATCGGCATGCTTTTCACGTCGTTTGGTAGAATCACACGCGCGTTCTGCCAAAAAGCACCATTTGCATGCATATCGTGTGGTTTTGCAGAAAACTGCGTCCGCGTCTACCAAAAGATGCATGCGCATGCTAAAAACGCGTTTTGGCACAAATCCATGTGCGGATGTTAAAAAGAGCAGCATCGGCATGCTTTTCACGTCGTTTGGTAGAAATCCACGCGCGCGTTCTGCCAAAAGCACCATTTGCATGCCTATCGTGTGGTTTTGCAGAAAACTGCGTCCGCGTCTACCAAAAGATGCATGCGCATGCTTAAAACGCGTTTTGGCACAAATCCATGTGCGGATGTTAAAAAGAGCAGCATCGGCATGCTTTTCACGTCGTTGGGTAGAAATCCACGCGCGCGTTCTGCCAAAAGCACCATTTGCATGCATATCGTGTGGTTTTGCAGAAAACTGCGTCCGCGTCTGACCAAAAGATGCATGCGCATGCTTAAAACGCGTTTTGGCACAAATCCATGTGCGGGTGCTAAAAAGAGCAGCATCGGCATGCTTTCACTCGTTTGGTAGAATCCACAAGCGCGTTCTGCCAAAAGCACCATTTGCATGCCTATCGTGTGGTTTTGCAGAAAACTGCGTCCGCGTGTACCAAAAGATGCATGCGCATGCTTAAAACGCGCTTTGGCACAAATCCATGTGCGGATGTTAAAAAGAGCAGCATCGGCATGCTTTTCACGTCGTTTGGTAGAAATCCACACGCGCGTTCTGCCAAAAAGCACCATTTGCATGCATATCGTGTGGTTTTGCAGAAAACTGCGTCCGCGTCTACCAAAAGATGCATGCGCATGCTTAAAACGCGTTTTGGCACAAATTCATGTGCGGGTGCTAAAAAGAGCAGCATCGGCATGCTTTTCACGTCGTTTGGTAGAAATCCACACGCGCGTTCTGCCAAAAGCACCATTTTGCATGCCTATCGTGTGGTTTTGCAGAAAACTGCGGTCCGCGTCTACCAAAAGATGCATGCGCATGCTTAAAACGCGCTTTGGCACAAATCCATGTGCGGATGTTAAAAGAGCAGCATCGGCATGCTTTTCACGTCGTTTGGTAGAAATCCACACGCGCGT
Source organism: Dermacentor variabilis (assembly GCF_050947875.1). Classification (NCBI taxonomy): domain Eukaryota; kingdom Metazoa; phylum Arthropoda; class Arachnida; order Ixodida; family Ixodidae; genus Dermacentor; species Dermacentor variabilis. Next base: position 162,878 of record NW_027460826.1, read on the forward strand.
TCTGCCAAAAGCACCATTTGCATGCATATCGTGTGGTTTTGCCGAAAACTGCGTCCGCGTCTACCAAAAGATGCATGTGCATGCTAAAAACGCGTTTTGGCACAAATCCATGTGCGGATGTTAAAAAGAGCAGCATCGGCATGCTTTTCCACGTCGTTTGGTAGAAATCCACCACGCGCGTTCTGCCAAAAGCACCATTTGCATGCATATCGTGTGGTTTTGCAGAAAACTGCGTCCGCGTCTACCAAAAGATGCATGTGCATGCTAAAAACGACGCGTTTTGGCACAAATCCATGTGCGGATGTTAAAAAGAGCAGCATCGGCATGCTTTTCACGTCGTTTGGTAGAAATCCACGCGCGCGTTCTGCCAAAAGCACCATTTGCATGCATATCGTGTGGTTTTGCAGAAAACTGCGTCCGCGTCTACCAAAAGATGCATGCGCATGCTTAAAACGCGTTTTGGCACAAATCCATGTGCGGGTGCTAAAAAGAGCAGCATCGGCATGCTTTTCACGTCGTTGGTAGAAATCCACATACGCGCGTTCTGCCAAAAGCACCATTTGCATGCATATCGTGTGGTTTTGCAGAAAACTGCGTCCGCGTCTACCAAAAGATGCATGTGCATGCTAAAAACGCGTTTTGGCACAAATCCATGTGCGGGTGCTAAAAAGAGCAGCATCGGCATGCTTTTCACGTCGTTTGGTAGAAATCCACGCGCGCGTTCTGCCAAAAGCACCATTTGCATGCCTATCGTGTGGTTTTGCAGAAAACTGCGTCCGCGTCTACCAAAAGATGCATGGCGCATGCTTAAACGCGTTTTGGCACAAATCCATGTGCGGGTGCTAAAAAGAGCAGCATCGGCATGCTTTTCACGTCGTTTGGTAGAAATCCACGACGCGCGTTCTGCCAAAAGCACCATTTGCATGCCTATCGTGTGGTTTTGCAGAAAACTGCGTCCGCGTCTACCAAAAGATGCATGGCGCATGCTTAAAACGCGCTTTGGCACAAATCCATGTGCGGATGTTAAAAAGAGCAGCATCGGCATGCTTTTCACGTCGTTTGGTAGAAATCCACGCGCGCGTTCTGCCAAAAGCACCATTTGCATGCATATCGTGTGGTTTTGCAGAAAACTGCGTCCGCGCCTACCAAAAGATGCATGCGCATGCTTAAAACGCGTTTTGGCACAAATCCATGTGCGGGTGCTAAAAAGAGCAGCATCGGCATGCTTTTCACGTCGTTTGGTAGAAATCCACACGCGCGTTCTGCCAAAAGCACCATTTGCATGCATATCGTGTGGTTTTGCAGAAAACTGTGCGTCCGCGTCTACCAAAAGATGCATGCGCATGCTAAAAAACGCGTTTTGGCACAAATCCATGTGCGGATGTTAAAAAGAGCAGCATCGGCATGCTTTTCACGTCGTTTGGTAGAAATCCACACATGCGTTCTGCCAAAAGCACCATTTGCATGCCTATCGTGTGGTTTTGCAGAAAACTGCGTCCGCGTCTACCAAAAGATGCATGCGCATGCTTAAAACGCGCTTGGCACAAATCCATTTGCGGATGTTAAAAAGAGCAGCATCGGCATGCTTTTCACGTCGTTTGGTAGAAATCCACGCGCGCGTTCTGCCAAAAGCACCATTTGCATGCATATCGTGTCGGTTTTTGCAGAAAACTGCGTCGCGTCTACCAAAAGATGCAATGCGCATGCTTAAAACGCGTTTTGGCACAAATCCATGTGCGGGTGCTAAAAAGAGCAGCATCGGCATGCTTTTCACGTCGTTTGGTAGAAATCCACACGCGCGTTCTGCCAAAAGCACCATTTGCATGCCTATCGTGTGGTTTTGCAGAAAAACTGCGTCCGCGTCTACCAAAGATGCATGCGCATGCTTAAAACGCGCTTTTGGCACAAATCCATGTGCGGATGTTAAAAAGAGCAGCATCGGCATGCTTTTCACGTCGTTTGGTAGAAATCCAACACGCGCGTTCTGCCAAAAGCACCATATGCATGCATATCGTGTGGTTTTGCAGAAAACTGCGTCCGCGTCTACCAAAAGATGCATGCGCATGCTTAAAACGCGTTTTGGCACAAATCCATGTGCGGGTGCTAAAAAGAGCAGCATCGGCATGCTTTTCACCGTCGTTTGGTAGAAATCCACACGCGCGTTCTGCCAAAAGCACCATTTGCATGCCTATCGTGTGGTTTTGCAGAAAACTGCGTCCGCGTCTACCAAAAGATGCATGCGCATGCTTAAAACGCGCTTTGGCACAAAT